>NC_135974.1:18398301-18548301 GCF_053455715.1 Rhinoraja longicauda
TCCAGCGCTCACAGAGCCGCATCAGCCTGTCCGCCTCCTTCGAAGCGCTCGCCATCTACTTCCCCTGTATGAACTCGTTCGACGAGGACGATGCCGGTGAGTGGAGGGGAGGGGGAGAGGGAGGGGGAGAGGGGAGGAGGGCGAGAGGGGAGGGGAGGGGGAGAGGGGAGGGGGAGAGGGGAGAGGGGAGAGGGGAGGGGGGGAGGGGAGGGGGAGAGGGGAGAGGGGAGAGGGGAGAGGGGAGGGGGAGAGGGGAGAGGGGAGAGGGGAGGGGGAGGGGGAGAGGGGAGGGGGGAGGGGGAGAGGGGAGGGGGAGAGGGGAGGGGGAGGGGAGAGAGAGGGGAGAGGGAGAGGGGAGGGGAGGGGCGAGAGGGAGGGGAGGGGAGGGCAGGGAGAGAAGGGAGAGAGGGAGAGGAGAGGAGAGAGGGGGACGTGAACGACCCCCGGGGTAGGGGCGAGGGAAAGGGTGGGGGTTGGGGGGGTGGGAGTGAGCAAGGGTTGAGAGGGAGAAAGAGAAACTGCGCGGAGGTCGGGAACACAGTGTGAGTGGGGGGTCAATGGGGAGCGGGGGGGGGGGGGGCAGAATCAGACAGCTGCGAGCTAGAGATGGAGGGAAAGTAACAGGCGAGAAAGGGAGGGAGTGTCAGATTGGAGAGAGTGGAATAGAGGGAAGGTGAGAAAGAATTAGAGAAAGGGAGGGAAGGAGAGAACTGTCAGAGGGAGGGAGGGAGGGAGGGAGGAAGAATGTGTCAGTGGGGAGATGGAGAGTGTGTGGCAGAGGGAGAGGGAATCAGTGGGGATAAGCAAGGAGGGAGGGGGAGATAGTGTGGCTGAGGAGGGAGGAGAGAGAGGAAGGGAATGGGTGTGAGCTAGAGAGTTTCCGACGGACGCAGAGTGTCAAAGAGAGAGGGAGGAAGGGAATGTGGTCCATGAGGAGAGAGCGGGAGGGGGGTCTGTCTGTGGGATGCGGGAGCGAGGAAAGGGTGGGGGGTGGGAGGGGGGGAGTGAGCGTTGGTGAAGCGCTAGAGCGAGTGATCGGATGGGCGGGCGGGGAGAGATTGAGTGAAAGTGAACGGCGAGCGATGACAGCGGGGTCTCCGAGTGACAAGGACAGAGAGAGAGGGGGGAGAGAGATGGTCTCTCCGGGGGGGGGGGGCAGCATGGGGAGGAGGATGGTATGGTGACTGTGGAAATGTCATTGAGCGAGCAGGAGAAAGGATTGCGAGCCGGAGAAGCTCTCCGGCGAGAGGCAAGGGGAGAGAATGGAGTGCAATGGAGAACTGCAGGTGCTGGGATCTTGAGCAAAACACAAAGTGCTGGAGTAACTCAGCGGGTCAGGCAGCATCTGTGGAGGGATGGGCAGGCGGGCGTCCGAAGAAGGGTCCGGGTCCGAAAGGTCACCTGACAATTCCCTCCATAGATGCTGCCTGACCCGCTGAGTTACTCAGCACCTTGGTTTTGAAGTGAATTGTAGAATTGGTTTACAGGCCAAATCTGACCGTGTGGCGGGTTACTGGTGGTGGGGTGGGTGGGGTGGGGATCTGTGTGGTTCTCGAAGGCTGCTCTCCCTGTCACTGTATTTCTCTCTCTGCCTCCCTCCCTCCGTCTGTCTCTCTCTCTCACACTCCGTCTCCCTCTGCCTGACTGCCCTCTCTCTCTCTCTCTCTCTCTCTCTCTCTCTCTCTCTCCCTCTCTCTCTCTCTCTCTCTCTCTCTCTCTCTCTCTCTCTCTCTCTCTCTCTCTCTCTCTCTCTCTCTCTCTCTCTCTCTCTCTCTCTCTCTCTCTCTCTCTCTCTCTCTCTCTCTCTCTCTCTCTCTCTCTCTCTCTCTCTCTCTCTCTCACTCACTCACTCACTCACTCACTCACTCACTCACTCACTCACTCACTCACTCACTCACTCACCTGTCCTGGAAACTGCCCAGGATTGTTAAAGTTATCCCGGGGGTCTAGTCCAGTGAAATCTTTCCCGCGTCCCGGAGTTCTGTGGATGTCTCACATCTCTCTCCCTCTCGGCCCCTCGCTGTCCACCGTGTCAACACCTATCTGTCATCGCCTCCCTCTCGGTCACAACCCCTCTCTCTGTCAGGCCCCCCCCCCCCCCCCCCCACCACCACTCAAGTGAATGGGTAGGTGGAGTAGGTGACAAAAGCTGGAGGTGAGAAGATAAAAGGCTGTCAGATAAGGAGCAAAGAGGAGGTGTGGTGTACAGAGGAGGGACGGATGTGGGTGGAAGGGGAGGGGGACGGGAAGAGGGGGGATAAAGGGGAAATTGAGTTATTGGGGATGGGAATTGAGTATTCAAAGAATGGGAAAGGAGCAGGGTGACTTGGTGAGTTTGTACATACTCCCTGTGACCACGTGGGTTTTCTCCGGGTGCTCCAGTTTCCTCCCACACTCCAACGCCAGGCATCTTACAGGTTAATTGGGTTCTGTAAATTGTCCCTGGTGTGTCGGATGGAACTAGTGTGAATGGGCGATCATCGGTTAGTGAGGACTCAGTGGTCCAAAGGGCTTGTTTCCACATTGTATCTCGGAACTAAAGTTATTTTCTGCACACTGGTATTTTTCTCTTTGTGTTTGCACTACCTGTTGTGTCTGTGTGTGGCTTGATTCTACTTATGCATGGAATGGTTTGATTTGATTTGAC
The DNA here is from genome assembly GCF_053455715.1 of Rhinoraja longicauda. Classification (NCBI taxonomy): domain Eukaryota; kingdom Metazoa; phylum Chordata; class Chondrichthyes; order Rajiformes; family Arhynchobatidae; genus Rhinoraja; species Rhinoraja longicauda. The sequence goes on from NC_135974.1 coordinate 18,400,949, forward strand.
AGTATAGCACACAAAAAAGCGTTTCACTGTGACAATAATAAACTGCCACCAATTTTGAATTGGAGGGTGGCAAACATAATCCTGTTGTTTAAGACTGGAGGGAGAGAGAAAATAGACAGCTATTGATCTGTCATCCTTACTTTAGTTGTAGGTAAATGCTGGCTTTTCAAGATATGTATTGAAAATTTAATAATAAATACCTTGAATAAAAATAGGATTCAGCAGAGTCAGCTTGGATTTATGAAGATTTATTCATGTTTGACTAATCTACCGGAGTTCTAGTGGTGATGAATCTGGAATTCATTGCCAGAGATGGCTGTGGAGGCCAAGTCACTGGGTATTTTTAAGGTGGAAATTGACAGGTACTTGATTGGTAATGGTGCCATGGGTTATGGGGAGAAGGCAGGAGAATGGGGTAAAGAGGGAAAGATAGATCAGCCATGATTGAATGGTGGTGTCAACTCGATGGGCCAAATGACCAAATTCTGCTCCTATGACATGAAATTATGAATTTAGTAGAATAGATAAGGAGGGACCAAAAGATTGTGAAGACACAAGGAAGTGCAGATGCTGGAATCTTAAGCAAAACACAAAGTTCTGGATGATCTTAGCATGCCAGGCAGCATCTGGGGAGGGAGTCACAAGGAAGTGCAGATGTTGGATTACAAAAAAAGACACAAAGTGCTGGAGTAACTCAGCAGGTGAAGCAGCATCAGTGGAGAACATGGAGAGGCAACGTTTTGGTTTGGGACCTTTTTTCAGGGATTGTGGTGTATGGTCCAACACAGGAGATTGATCAGCAGAGTTGGAGCACATTGAGTTTGGCTCATCAATACACTGATGGGGATTGAAAGTTGGTCACTGTACAGTAAGCAAGTGGAGGTAAATTGATCCAACTCGGGTGGTGACTAGTGGGGTCCATGAGATCGATGCTTGGACATGGGAACTGGTGAGTGGGTCCAGTAGGAGAGCTGGCATGGCAATGATGGGCTGAACAGCCAGCTCCTGTGCAGTGAGTCAACAGATGCTTTGGAAACACATGAGTTGTACAAGGTTGGAAATTTGGTGAGGATTTCATTTCATCCTGTGTGATGCATTCATTGAAGAAACGATTTTACCTGGAATGCCAAAGTGAGGGGTAGTTCTTGATCTGAATGTAATCTGCAGCAGAATCATGAATGTCCCCTCTGAAATACCAAGTCAAGGAAACCTTTTGATAGACACAAAACGCTGGAGTAACTCAGCGGTTCAGGCAGTATCTCTGGATAGAAGGAATGGGTGATGTTTCGGGTTGAGACCCTTCTTCAGAAGAAGGTTTTTGTCCTGAAATGTCACCCATTTCTTCTGTCCAGAGATGCTGCCTGTCCCGCTGTTACTACGGTATTTTAGTGTCTTTCTTTGGTGTAAATCTGCAGTTCCTTCCTACACAAGGAACCTTTGATTCAATTGAATAATAGAAAGATACAGCATGGAGACAGGCCCTTCGACCCACCAAGTCCACATCGACCATTGATCACTAGTTCAATTTTATCTCACTTTCTCATCCACTCCCCACACACTAGGGGCAATTTACAGAGTGCAAATTAAACCACAAACCGGCATGTCTTTTGTATGTGGGAGGAAGTCAGGGAAGCCAGAGGAAACCCATGCTCACAGGGAGAACGTGCAAACTCCACACAGACAGTTTCTGCGGTCAGGATTGAAACTGGGTCTCTGGCGTTGTGAGGCAGCAGCTCTACCTGCTGTGCCACTGTGAAACTTTAATGAATGGTTTTACAGTGTTGCTATTCATAAGCAGAGTACATCATTCCTGATCTTCCAATCTACCTCATTGTGACCCTTGCACTTTCTCTGTAGCGATAACACAATATTCTGCGCTCTGTTTAGTTTCCCTTCTGCACTTCCTGCTGTACTGGTGTGAGGTATGTTTTGCTGGTGTAGCACACAAAACAAATCTTTTTCACTGTATCTCGGTCCATCTATTGGCTGCTTCGTACTCAACAGTCCTTCCATAAGCTAATCCACCTCTGCTCCATTGTGGACATTGGGATTTGTCTCTGGAACTGATGTGCCACACCACTGAGAACTATATTTTGCACTCTGGATCTTCCCCTTTGCTCTACCTATTGTACTGCAGTTTGTCTTGATTGTAGTTACGAAAAGTATTATCTGATCTGTTTGGATAGCTTGCAAAACAAAGCTTTTTACTGTGCCTCAGTACACCTTGACAATAATGAAGCTAAATCTAAACCTACCCCTGTACCAATCTTCCACAGGGTGTGTTCATTCATAATTTCATATTATTCGTGGTCTCCCAGATTGGAAATATAAAAGTAGATGAAATGGTTAAATTTAATTTCTCATTATGGTAGTCATAAATTAACTAGTCAATGTCTTCCAATTTCTGATTAATACCCTTTTAGATTTAGGTTATGCCCATGGTAGTGTAAGAGGTTCATGGTGTTCCGTTGCTTAGGGCTGTGTGGGTCGGTTCAAGAACCTGGTGGTGTGGGACTTCAGGCTTCTGTACCTGCTGCTTCTGGACCTCCTCCTCCCACCAAGTCCAGGCCGACCAGCGATCACCTCGTATACTAACCTACATGCACTAGTTTACAATTTACCAAAGCCAATTAACCTTCAAACCTGCATGTCTTTGGTGTGTGGGAGGAACCCAGAGCACCCGGAAAAAAAACAACGAGGTCACAGGGATAACATAAAAACTCCATACAGACTGCACCCATGGTCAGGATCAAACCTGGGTCTCTGCCGTTGTGAGGCAGCAACTGTACCGCTGCACCACTCACCACCCTCTGTGTGGAAAATATCTTGCCCGTACATCTCCTTTGAGCTTTGCAGAAACATTCATGGCCAATTGCTCTGGACACGATCACCTGTGATATCCCTTCCACCTGTAATCAGAAACCAGGAAGAAAGTGAATTATCGGAAAGAGGTGTTTGATCGGACAGCTGTAAGCTTGGAGCTGTGTGATGAAGCAATGTGGAGCATGGTAGCTAAGCCTGCAAGTCTCCTGTGGCCAGGCAGGGACTGGCCCAGTAAGGATATATTTGTGGCTCTTGTCAAGGTGACAGATGACAGCTCAGGAAGGAAAATGTATTCTCGCCCATTCTGTGCAGACTTGGTGCATCGTACCCCTCTGCTTCGGCAGCTCAGTCTGCATGCCGGAGTTTGCAGGAAGACCAGGCAGAAGAATATAAAATTATGAGAGGCATAGCGAGGGTAGAAAATTTTACCCTGGATGCAAAAAATATGTATTAGAGGCCATACTTTAAGGTGAGAGAGGCAGTTTAAAGGAAATGTGCAGGGCAAGCTGTTTTACACAGGGGGTGTGTGCCTGGAACGTGCTGCCAGGGTAGCAAGGGAGTTGTGAATAGGCACATGGATACGCAGGAATAGAGGAATATGGATTATGTGCAGGAAGATAAAAGTTGTTCTTGGCATCATGTTCGGTATAGACATTGTGGGCCGAAGGGCCTGTCCCTGTGCTGGACTGTTCTGTTCTATGACAGCTGGGGTTCAGTGGGTTCACGCTTGGTACTGGATTGAAGCCTTCTGCAGAGCATGAGCACATAGTTTAAGGCTGACGGGTGCGGAGGCGGCCTGGGTTTACCAGAGACATTGTCTGTCAGAAGGCGGTGGCACAGTGGAGCAGTGAGTAGAGTTGCTGCCTCCCAGCACCAGGAACCCGGGTTCGATCCTGATCTTACTGCTGTCTATGCAGAGTTTGCATGTTCTACCAGTGACTGCGTGGGTTTCCTCCGGATGCTCCAATCTCCTCTCACATCCCAAAGGCGTGTGGGTTTGTAGGTTAATTGCCCCTCTGTAATTTGCCCCTAGTGCTTTGTTTTGTTTAGTTTAGTGATACAGCAGAGAAACAGATCCTTCGGCCACCGAGTCCATGCCGACCATTGATTACTCTGTTCACACTAGTTACCCCACTGCATACTAGGGGCAATTTACAGAGTATGTAGGGAGTGGATGAGAAAATGGGATAACTGAACTAGTGTGAACGGGTGATTGATGGTGGAGTGGACTTGGTGGGCTGTAGGGCCTATTTCCCAGCTGTATCACTAAACTAAGCTAAAATGAAGAGACCCTGAGGCACTGTGCTGAATTAGGGTTCCTTGCTAGTCGATATTCATCTGTCGTCCAACTCATTAAACCTGATGGTCACATTGCTGTTTGTGAAAGTCTTTGCTGTACAGATCATCTGTTGTGTCGCCCACTCCTCTCAGGTGGTCTGTCAGGGTCCACAGTAACTTACTTCCACTCCAGTTCCATTGTTCTAGAGCAGTGGATGTGGCCAATACCAGACCTATTGACTCTGGAGCTGCAGCGATGCCTGGGTTGGTGGTGGAGACAGAAACGATAGTGGTGTTTCAGAGACATTTAGATAGGCACATGTATATGCAGGGAATGGAGGGATATGGATCACGTGCAGGCAGGGGAGATTAGTTTAACCCTAATCGGCACAGACGTCGTAGGCCGATGGGCCTGCTCCTGCACTGCATTGCTCTTTAGAGAGATACAGCATGGAAACAGGTCCTTCAGCCCACCGAGTCCGTGCCTTCCAGCGATCATCCCATACACTAACACTATCCTTACCACTAGGGACGATTTGCATTTTATACCAAGCCAATTAACTACAAATCTGTACGTCTTTGGAGTGTGGGGGTGAAACCAGAACACTCAAAGAAAAACCCATGTGGTCACAGGGAGAATGTACAAACTCCACATAGACAGCCCCCTTAGTCAGGATTGGACCCGGGTCTCTGGCACTGTAAGGCCACAACTCTACCGCTGCACCACTGTGCCACCCCAATATACTAATGTTCTAAAATAAACATCTAAGCTAATCCCATTTCCCTGCATTTGACCCATATCCCTCTAAATCGTTTCTATCCATGTACCTGAACAAATGTATTTTAAATGTTGTTATAGGACCTGCCTCAATGACCTCATCTGGCAGGCAGCTCTTCCAAATACTCACCACCCTCTGTGAGGAAAAGGTTGCCCCTCGGGCATCAGTCTGAAGAAGGGTCTCGACCCGAAACGTCACCCATTCCTTCTCTCCCGAGATGCTGCCCGACCTGCTGAGTTACTCCAGCATTTTGTGAATAGGGCATTAAATCTTTCTGCTCTCACCTTAAACCTATGTCCTCCAGTTCTCAAAAACTATCTGCATTCATCCTATCTATGGCTCTCGTGATTTTATGCACCCCTCGGTCTCGAGAGCTCCAGGGAATAAAGTCCTCAGCTTCTCAAACTCTTCCTTCATCTCCACCCCTTGAATCCAGGCAACATCCTCACAAATCTTCTCTGCACCCTTTCCAGCTTAATTGTGGTGAGGATGTTGCAATTTTTCAAGGAGACTTTGAGGACATACTTGAATCTTCTGTCTGTACATCTGGTAACCTCCTTGTGTGTCTGAGGTCGGGATAGTGAGCCTGTTTTAGGTACCTGGCATTGGAATTGCCAGTGGAAGTTAACTGCATCATCTAAACTTTGGTCCTGTGTACGTTGGTCAGCAAGAGGACATTGTTGTTGGTTTGTTTAGTGAATTTAGTTTGGTTTCGTTTAGAGTACACGTGGAAATGGGCTCTTTGTCTCACCGAGTCCACCTCGACCAGCGATCCCCTTTACACTAGCACACACTACACACTAGGGGCATTTTACAATTGTTACCAAAGCAAATTATCATTCGAAGGGCCGAATGGCCTACTCCTGCACCTATTTTCTATGTTTCTATACAAATCTGTACATCTTTGGTGTGTGGGAGGAAACCGGAGAACCCAGGGAAAACCTATAGTCACAGGGAGAACGTACAAACTCCACACAGACAGCATCCTTAGCCAGGATCGAACCTGAGTCTCTGCCACTGTAAGACAGCAGCCTTACTGCTGCACCATTGTGCCGCCCCATTTGGAGGGATTTGCAGAGACAGCACTGGTGGTTCCACTCCAGTGCTCTGTAGGCAGTGCCCAGAAGGTCACTACTGCCTACCAGACCATGGGGTTTGGGCCAGGTGTGATGTCTTGAGCCGCAAACATCTGTTTCCCCCATTGACCAAATGCTGCACTGGTATATTGAAGGTGGAGGAGACTTTCATCATGGCTGACTGTCCTTTGGTGGAGATGAATCTCAACATATCATCTCCGGGTGACGGTAGTTAGGAGGGGATAGTGTTCTCCATTTTCCATTGGAATACGTGTTTCCTACATCAGAGCAGTTACACCCGATCATAAGCCCACGTCAACCCTTGGGGACATCCAGTAATGGGGGAGATATTACCAACGCATGTCTTTCTTCCCCCGTTGGGTTACGCTGACAAAGGACCGCACATCATACGGTTGGTTGCCTCACCGAGCGATCGCTTCAGTTTATCTGCCAGAGTGTGAGGCTGTTAGGGCAAATTATTGAGTGGGACTGGATATTGGCAGCACGATGTGTTTTAACTGGGTCTGATCCACTGGGGCTTCTGATGTGTTTTAAAGGCAGCCACTGAATGTGAGGGCACTCTAGTGCAGCTAAAGCCCACTGACGTCACAAGATGAAAGTGTTGGAGCTGTGCCAACATTTGTACATTCAGGCCAGTTTGCTGTCCGTGGCTGAAGTGGATTGATTGGGGTTGGGGGAGAAAGCTGCAGTAGTTTAGACTTTAGACTTTAGACCGAGTGCACAACGACCAGCAATCACCGCGTACACCAGCACCACCCTACACTAGAGATCATTCGCAACTTTTTTTTAACCAAGGACAATTAACCTACAAAGAGTGTGGGAAGAAACGGGGGCACCCGAAGAAAACCCATGTGGTCACAGGGAGAATGTATAAACTCCGTAGACAGGACCCGTAGTCAGGATCGAACCCAGGTCTCTGGTGCTGTATGGCAGCAACTCTACCGCTGCGCCACTGTGCTACCCCTTTACTGATGCTGCCTTTGAACGGCTGGTTATCGAGTAGCCATATACCCAAAACCTTTAGCCACAGCCTCAGGCCAGTGCCCACTGCTTCACTGTTTAAGGTCCAGGAGAATTCTGACAAAAGGTCCCGACTTGAAAGATCACCAATCCATGTTCTCCAGGTTCTGCCCGACCTGCTGAATTACTCCAGCATTTTGTGTCTATCTTTGGTATAAACCAGCATCTGCAGTTCCTTCTTACGCATATGTGTAATCGAGCCACACACAAGTATAACCTGCAGTGTAAAGAGAAGTACAGCATGTAGTGTAAACACTCCTAACTCTCCCAAGAGAAGCAATGAGACGCACTCTCACAGTTCAGTGTTGCGGTGAGGTGTAATCATATGATTCAGTGCTGCTCTTCATTGGTTTCTGCCTTTGACTGCATAATTCAACGCTCTGTTATGTGTTATTTTTAACACAGTATTCAATGTGGAATTCTATATATATATTTCAAACCCACGTATCCCTTCGCTGCCTTCACAGTCATACCATACATACACCACCTAGTGTGTATACATGAAATGCATCTGGTGCTGATATATAACAACGTACTCTAAACGACAATGATAATTAATACAGATATGCAGACTTCAATGATAAAGCTTGACAGAGAGTCATATAGGTACGGAGCTGCACAACACAGAAACAGGCCATTCGGCCCACCTTGACCCTGCCGACCAAGTTGGTGTTCTGGGCTCGTACCATTTGCCTGCATTTGGCCCATATACCTCCAGACCCGTCCTATCTCTACATTTCTCTGAATGTCTTTTAAAAGTCGTATTGTATCTGCTTCTATAGTTTCCTCTGGCAGCTGGCCCCAGATATGGACTACTCTCTGAGTATAAATGTTTCCCCTGAGATCTCTCTTAAATCTCACCCCTCTCACCATCCTGTGCCCTCAAGTTTTAGAATCCTCTGCCCCGGGTAAAAAGACTGAGTGTTCACTTTACCCATGTCCCTCATGATCTTGCACACCTCAATAAGATCACCCCTCAAGTCTCCTACACTCCAAAGAAAAAAGTCCCAGCATATCCAACTTCTCACTATAACTGAAGCCCACAAGCCCAGGTAACATCCTGGTGAAGGTGGCCACAAAATGCTGGAGTAACTCAGCAGGTCAGGCAGCATCTCAGGAAAGAAGGAATGGGTGACGTTTCAGGTCGAGACCCTTCTTCAGACTGACCCGAAACGTCACCCATTCCTTCTGTCCTGAGATGCTGCCTGTCCCGCTGAGTTACTCCAGCATTTTGTGTCTACCGTCAATTTAAACCAGCATCTGCAGTTTTTTTTCCAAACATCCTTGGGAATCTCTTCTGCACCCTTTCCAACTTACTGTCTCACAACACTACGTGTCACTATTTATTGCCACTGTGGGTACATGCAGGTGATCATCAGGACTATTTATTTGTTGAAGAAAGGAATATCTAGTAATTGTATTGTTTTAAATGAATAGACTGCAGTGCTGTCTGGGGCAGGCGTATCACAATCTGGGGCTGCCTTAGTGCAGAAGAATACAGTGTCATTATTTATCCTGCCTTCTCAAAGGAAAGGGTTAGTCAGATGCTGAAAATCTAGCATTAAAAAAACTTAATGCTGGAAACACTCAGCTGGTCAGGCAGCATCTGTGGCGAGGGAAACAGTTAATGTTTGAGGTGGGAGACCCTCCATCAGTTCTGTGCATCACTGTGCAGCCCTGTGTTATATATCGGCATTGTACATCAGCAGTCTCAATGTAGTTTGAGATTGCACAAGTTATCACTGAGCAGTGCACAACAGTAGTGCTTAACACTGCAGTTTGGTAGGTAGCTGATTAAAATGCCTCTGTTCAAGACTACAGTTTGCAGGGTTTCTGTTTATTATAGATTAATCTAACAATGAACTGCAAGGACAAAATTTGCTGATACTGCAGTAAATGTGGCATTTTTAAAATTAATATCTGAAATTAAGAAAGCAAGTACAAAAACTGGAGTAAGCAGAGTGTAACTTGGGTATCGCCTCTTGGGCAGGACAAAGACAGTCTGGCAAGTGAAGAATGGTTTAGTGAGTCTGAAGAAGGGGCCCGACCCAAAACATCACCTGCTTCTTTTCTCCAGAGATGCAGCCTGACCCGCTGAGTTACTCCAGCACATTGTATCTATCTCTGGCGAGTGATAGGTGGATACAAGTGGGGGTTAATTGGCAGATGGGTGGAGAAGGTGACACAAGCTAGAAATAAAAGGGAGACAAAAGGGTGTGTGAGAGATAAAGAGAGGAGAGGAGTGAGATGTAAAGCTGGAGGTAGGAATATGGGTGGATGAGGGCAGGGAGAGAGGAAAGAGGAGAGGGATGTGGGAGACTCTGGGATGGGGGATAAGCATAGGAGGAGGAGAAGGGAGCTGGGTTGCTGGGACATGGTGGGAGATATGAATGTGCACTAGGCTGTGGGGGTGGGGAGGGATGGGACAGAGAGAAGGTGTGGCAGGTATCATTTGAAATTGAAGAGTTCAATATTCATACTGTTGGGTTATAGGCTAGGTTTAGGTTTATTATTGTCACATGTATCAAGGTACAGGAAACAGCCTTGCGTTGCTATACTTCTCAGCATTGTAGTGCATCAGTTCCAGAGACAAAGTCCAATGTCCGCAATGGTGTAGAGGTGAATTGGACCGTACCCTATCTTATGGAAGGATCGTTTAGAAGCCTGATAACAGAGGGGAAGAAGCTGTTCCTGAGTCTGGTGGCGTGCGCTTTCAAGATCCTCTAACTTCTGCTGGATGGGAAAGGGGAGGCGAAACAATGACTTTGATTATGTTGGCTGCTTTTCCGAGACAGTGTGAAGTGTAGATGGAGTCTGGTGTGTGTGATGGACAGGGCTATATCTACAACTCTGCAATTTCTTGGGATCTTGGGCAGAGACTTGGGCAAGTCAAGTGGAATCTGGGTCTTCACTTTTGGAGCAACATGTTCAGGTGGTGGCAACGCACAAAGTGCAAAAGGAATTCCCCCCTGTCTCCCGCCAATGACTTTACTCTGAGGATCCCACAGTAGGACTCAACACAGTAACCAAGAAGGAAGGCAGGATGTATTGTCAAGGATACCTGCCACCCTGGCCATACACTTTTCTCTCTTTGACCTTATGGGAGAAAGTACAGGAGCTTGAAAGCTTGGATATCCAGGTTTAAGAACCACTTTCTAAGTTTCAGCCTTACAGCGTCACAGACCTGGGTTCAATCCGGACTTTGGGTGCTGTCTGAAAGGAATTTGTACCTTTCTCCCTGTGACCATGTGGGAATTATTTCCGGGTGCTACTGTTTCCTCCCACATCCCAGATGTACAGGTTTGTAGGTTAATTGGCTTTGGTAAAATTGTAAATTGTACTTTGTGTGTAGGAGTGTGTTAGTGTACAAGGTGATCATTGATTGACGTGGACTCGGTGGGTAGCAGGGCCTGTATCTGTGCTGTATTTCTAAAGTCGAAAGCTACTTCCCTGCTGCTATCAGACTCCTGAACCAATCACCTCTCTCCTATCCTCTCCCCAGAGGTACTGTCACATAGATCTTAACTCTTAACTGTTACTCTTGGCTCGAGCTCATTTGCTTCTTCTGTCACAGTATTTTAGTATTTTTTTAACTTCAGATTCCACTGCAATCTTTGCACCATTCTGCTGTTCTGCATTATTTATTTATTGTTGTATTTATCATTACTTTATGTACACTATTTACTCTGTAGTTTATGCAAACAGGAATTTCATTGCACCCTGGTGCATGTGATCATAAACTAATATGATCATAAACTAATCTGAATATGAATCTAAATTTCCAAAGAAAAAACCACCAAATATATGGAAAGGTTTTCATTTCAGAGGCTCTCTCTTGTAGAGTCAAAGAGTTGTACAGCATAAAAACAGTCCCTTCAGCTCACTGCATCTGTTTTGACCTCTTGCCCATCTATACTATCCCACTTGCCAGCATGAATTCCATCTCGCTCTTTCACCTGCTCATTTAAGTAGCTGTCGATATGTCTCTTACACATTGTTACTGTTCCTGACTCCACCACCTCTTCTGACAGCTCATTCCAATTACCAACTACTCTTTGCGTGAGAAATCTACCCCTCAGAAGGACACAATGTGCTGGTGTAACACAGCAAGTCGGGCAGCATCTGTGGAGAAAAAGAATAGGTGACGATTCGGGTCGGAACCCTTCTTCAGATGGCTGGAGACGAGTTCACATGTAACTCACCTATTCTTTCTCTTCAGAGATGCTGCCTGACCCACTGAGTTACTTTAGCATTTTGTGATGCTCTTTGATGTAAACCAGCATCTGCAGTTCCTTCCTACACATTTTGTCTACCTCTCAGGTCTATTTAGATCTCTTTCCTCTCACCTTAAACCTGTACCCTCTAATTTTGGACACCCCTGCCACGAGATCTAGGATATGATGGGAATAGGTCTATTTCTTTACATATCTCCTGATTAGACAGGTTCCCATAGCTCAGCATTGCAGAGGAAGCTGATGAAGTACATGAGAAAGGAAGGATATAGTGACTACAAAGACCCAAAATGCTGGAGTAACTCAGCGAGTCAGGCACCATCCCTGGAGAACATGGAAAGGCAACGTCTCAGATCGGAACCCTACTCTGAGATTGATGGAGGGGGGGGGGGGGGGGGGGAGAAAACAGGAAAAGAGAGGTGGGAGCGGGCGAAAAGCTAGCAAGTGATAGGTGGATACAAGTGAGGGAGGAGGTTTGATTAGCAGATGGGTTGACAAAGGCTAGAAATGCAAAGGAGACAAAGGGTGTAAGATGAAGAGAGAAGAGGAGTGAAATGTGAAGTCAGAGGGAGGATGAAAGATGGAAGGATAGGATAGGATCCACAGGTTGGGGTACAGGGAAGAGTGGAAGAGTAAAGGGGGGCATATCAAAAATTGGAGAATTCAACCTTCATAACATTGGGTTGTAAACTACCCAAGTGGGTTAGGAGGTGCTGTTTCTCCTGTTTGTGTGTGGCCTCACTCTGAGAATGCAGGAGGCCCAGGACAGAGAGGCCTGTGTGGGAATGGGAAGGGGAGTTAAAATAGTTGGCAACCGGGAGATTCAGCAGGCCTGGGCGGACAGAACGCAAGTATTCAGTGAAACGGTCGCCTCGTCTGTCCTTGGACTTGTTGAGGTAAAGGAGGCCACATCGGGAGCACCAGATGCAGGGGATGAGGTTGGAGAAGGTGCATTATTGACAAGGTGAATCTTGGCAGAGGCTTGTTTGGAGCTCCTCTGTTGACTCCATATTCTGGGCTGCATCTGAGGTGCCGGTCCATGTGCTATGAACTACTGATTCTCAGCAGTGAGGTTGGGCAAGATGCATAGTGAGCCTCAACTGCACGTGTGCAGAAATGTTCCTATTGGAATCCTTTTATTAATAGGAACACTACAGATGGTGGGGATGAATGGAGTGCGTTTCTGACTGCGATGATTTATTTCAGTAGAAAAGCAAGACTTGCGTTTCTGCAGCGTTTTTTTTCAATGTCAGCTAATGAGGCGCCTTGAGATGTAACTACTGTTTGTAGCGCAGGCACAGCAAGATCCCAGAGAGAACAATGAGCTAACGGTCTGATAATCTCTTTAATGATGGACAAATGTTGGTCAGAAAGTTTCAGTTTATAGGGTGATAATAATGTGATATAAAGGTCAAGTCAATTTGAGTTTATTGTCATGTGCACAAGCAAGGTGAGGTAGACTCTTTAGAGACACAGTGTGGAAACAAGCCCTTTGGTCCACTGAGTCCACGCCGACCAGCGATCACTCTGTACACTAGCACTATCCTACACACTCGGGACAATTTACAATTTTTACCAAAGCCAATTAACCTACAAACGTTTACGTCTGGAGTGTGGGAGGAAACCGGAGCACCCGGATAAAACCCACGCGGTCACAGGGAGAACGTACAAACTCCGCACAGACAGCACTCGTTGTCAGGATCGAACCAGACGCTCTGGCGCTGTGAGGAAGCAATAACAATAATAATAATATATTCCTTTATTCATCCCACACCGGGGAAATTTACAGTGTTACAGCAGCAAAGTGGATAGCAAGAGAGCAAAAGATCATTCATTATAAATAAAAGATACATAAATTGTCATCAGTTTTCTGTGTGTTCTTAGCTGTTATTGTTGACTCGTCTGCTGGGAGCAGTGCTGGTTGTGCAGTCTCACAGCAGGGGGAAGGAAGGACCTCCTATATCTCTCTGTAACTCTGATCCCTCCTATAACACTGCTGCTCAACTACTATGTCATCCTGTTTCCATGCTGTATCTCTAAACTAAACTAAAAACTAAAGTAAAAAATTGAACTGTGGCCTGTTTGCTGTTCTTGTCGATCAATGTTGTCACCCGGAGGCAGAGAACAAATGTAATGAGTCCTGATGTGATTGACCTAACTGAGTTGCCCAGGAGCTGGTTGGGTGAGAGGAGACTCGGTCACACAACGCTCCAGGCACCAGCTGGCAGGCTGGCATTATATCTGGCACCCCCACACCAGGACGGAAGACACCAGTGTCTGCAGTCAGTCAGAATGCAATGAATTGCATTGGGAACAGGTTTCAGGGGACGGACAGTGTGATAAACTGGCCCAGTGCTCGCTTGTCCAGGTGCTCACTGGACCGAGACCTACAGGAGGTGTAGTATAAGAAAATAACTGCAGATGCTGGTATAAATCGAAGGTATTTATTCACAAAATGCTGGAGTAACTCAGCAGGTCAGGCAGCATCTCGGGAGAGAAGGAATGGGTGACGTTTCGGGTCAAAACCCGTCTCCAACTTTACATAGTTCCTCTGTCCCTCTCTTCCCCTCCCCCTTCCCAGATCTCCCACTGTCTTCCTGTCTCCACCTATTTCCCGCCCCCTTGACATCAGTCTGAAGAAGGGTCTCGACCCGAAACGTCACCCATTCCTTCTCTCCTGAGATGCTGCCTGACCTGTTGAGTTACTCCAGCATTTTGTGAATAAATACAGGAGGTGTAGATGTCACTGTTGGAGGTGGAGTCAGAACGCTAAAGGCTCTTGGCCTCAGGATGGGTCTGATTGGTTAGGAGTGGGTCAGGTTTGACTGGTTGGGAACAGACAGGGGTTGCATTTGATTGGTTGTGGTTGCATTGGGGGGTGGGACAAGTTTGATTACCCTTGATTGGTTGGGAACAGTATGGTTTGCATTTGATTGGTTGAGGTTGCATTGGGGAGGAGGGGTGGGTCAGGGTTGGTTGGCAATGATTGGTCAGGAACAAGTAGTGTTTGATTGGCCATGATTGGTCGGGTGTGGGTTAGGTTTGATTAGATCATAAGACAGAGGAGCAGCATTAGGCCATTCGGCCCATCGAGTTTACTCCGCCATTCAATCATGGCTGATCTATCTTTCCCTCTCAACCCCATTCTCCTGCCTTCTCCCCGTACAGCACCCCTACTAATCAAGAGCCTGTCAATCTCCATTTAAAAAATACCCAATGACTTGGCCTCCACCGCCGTCTGTGGCCATGAATTCCACAGATTCACCACCCTCTGGTGAAAGAAATTCATCCTTATCTCCAATTTAAAGGTATGTCCTATTCTGTGGCTGTGCCCTCTGGTCGTAGCCTCTCCCACTAGTGGAAACATCCTCTCCACATCCACTCCGTCCAGGCCGTTCCCTATTCGGTGGGAGTCAATGAGATCCCTCCTTGACCAATCATTGGCTAAGATTGGTCAGGTGTTAGGATTCCTCCCTCCCACCCTCCCACCTTTACACTCTCCCCATCCCCATTTCCACCCACCTCTTCCCCTATTCTACCCACCCCTCCCACCCTCCCACCTTCCTGCTCGTCCCCTTCCACCCTCCACCCTTCCTCTCCTTCTCCCTCCCCTTCCACTCATCCATTCTCCGCCTGTCCAACTTCACCTCTGCGCCATGCAACCCTTCCAGTCTCCCCCTTCCGAGCCATCCTGCCACCTCCTCCCCTCTGTTCATCCCATAACACCACCTCCTCAATGTTTCTGCCCGTATATGCACCTACTCACACTTTAAAGACTTTTTTCAATTTGCCGGCACTCCAATAATCTCCGCTCCCACATCAGACACCTTTCCAATAACCCCAATCTCTCATCGTTGGCAGTCGTGCCATATGAGCCATTAAAAGCCTGGACTGTTCTGTCCCTGTAACTTCTGCATCTCCTTTGTCTCCTGTTATGAGCCGAAATTTCATAAATCAGTTCCACGTTGTAATGCATCAGCTACAAATGGAGTGGTGAGCAGTAATAGCTTGCGTCCCTCCAGCAGATTTTATTACTGGGAATTTTAATATGGGAGATGGAGTCAAAATTTATGGAAACAAAAATCAAATAAATTTCAGGGTGACTCGGGTTGGAATAATATGCCGTGTCTCACTCAGTCTGATATTTTTTTAGCTTAGTTCATTGTCACGTGTACCGACGTACAACGAAAAGCTTTATTGTTGCGTGCTATCCAGTCAGCTGAAAGACGATACATTACAACCGAGCCGTCCACAGTGTACAGATACAGGATAAAGGGAATAACGTTTAGTGCAAGATAAAGTCCAGTAAAGTCCGATTAAAGATAGTACGAAGGTTTCTAATGAGGTAGATGGGAGGTCAGGACCGCTCTCTAGTTGGTGTTAGGACGGTTCAGTTGCCTGATAACAGCTGGGAAGAAACTGTCCCTGAATCTGGAGGTGTGTGTTTTCACGCATCTGTACCTCTTGCCTGATGAGAGAGGGGAGAAGAGGGAGTGACCGGGATGAGACTCGTCCTTGATTATGCTGGTGGCCTGACCGAGGCAGCGTGAAGTGTAGATGGAGTCAATGGAAGGAAGGTTTGAATTGCGTGATGGTCTGGGATATGTCCACAACTCTCTGCAATTTCTTCTTGTCGTAGATGGAGCTGTTCCCAAACCATGCTGGGATGCATCCCGATAAAATGCTTTCTGTGGAAGTTAGTGGAGGTTGTTGGGTCATGCTGAACTTCCTAGGCATTCTAAGGAAGTGAGGAGGCAGGAACTAGGACAGCCGCTAATAATTTACTTGGTAGATATTTACTCACCTAATAATTCAGCATGGTTGGGTCAGAGTGGGGAACAGGTAGAGGTGCCTGGTGTCCCTGAATGTTCCTGCAGTAGATGATGGAATTTCTCATCCTCTCGTAGATGGAGATGGTCGAAAGCTACGAGGTGCGATTCAGCGCAGCACGGAGACGGGACTTGCAGTTGAGATGCCAAGGAGAACCATTCGTCAAGCCAGCCACGAGTCCATCGAGGAAAGCATGAACAGCTATGGATCAGAGGGCAAGTAAGTGTTGGAATGGGCAAGACCGTAAACTGTTGTTGTTGCCCCAAACCAACCCACTCTCAACTGACAATCTTAGAAGATAAAACATCCAAGAGCACAACATAGGAACAGGCCCTTCAGTGCACAATGGCTATTCCCAGCTGTTACCAGGCAACTGAATCGTCCCCTCCCCAACTAGAAAGCGGTCCTGACCAATAGCAATGGTCTAAACTCCCATGAAGGACTCGTAGGCCCAGTTAAGATAGGTCAGGACTGCTCTCAACTACTAGAGACCTGTTCTGACCTCCCATCTACCTCATTGAAGACCCTCAGACTATCTTTAATTGGACTCTACTGGACTTTAACTTGCACTATATGTTATTCTCTTTATCCTGTACCTGTACACAGTGGATGGATTGATTGTAATCATGTACAGACTTTTCACTGGATAACACACAACAAAAAAAGCTTTTCACTGTACCTCATTATATGTGACAATAATAAATGAAACCAAACTAAATTAAACTAAACTATGCCAAACTTGATGCAAAGTTAAACTAATCTCCTCTGCCTGCACATAAACCATATCCCTCCATTCTCTGCATGTGCACTATCGTATCTGCCTCCACCACCACTCCTGGCAGCATGTTCCAGGCACCCACCACCCTCTGTATATTAAAAAAAAAATCCCCATCTCACCTTAAATCTATGCTCTTTCGGCCTTGACATTTCCACGGTGCTGGTTCGAAGGGCCGAATGGCCTCCTCCTGCACCTATTTTCTATGTTTCACTCTGGGGAGAAAGATTTCGACTCTCCACTCTATCTATGTCACTCAGAGCTACACACAGTACTTCAAATGCAGTGTAACTGTAAGAAGTCATGAGAATCAAGAGTATTTTATTGTCATATATCCCGAAACAAAGCAATTAAATTCTTACTTGAAGCAGCACAACAGATAAATAAACATATTACTCTATAAAACCCATAATAAACAACAACAAAAAGTTCAGTATCTATATTAAAAAAAACTATAATAGATAACATTAAAATGTTCAGCACATATAAAAATATAGACAAATAAAGAAACAACATTAGTGCTTTCAAAAATAATATCCCCAAGTCTATGTAGTTCAGAGCTTATTTGAAGGTTGTAGTGCTTAATAGCCTGATAGTTGCAGGGAAGAAACTGTTCCTGAACCTGGACGTTACTGTTTTCAGGATCATATATCTTCTTCCCGATGGCAGGGGTGAAATGGGAGCATGGCCAGGGTGGTGTGTCTCTGATGATGCTGGCTGCCATTTTTGAGGCAGTGTAGATCCCTTCAATGGTGGGGAGGTCAGTACCCGCGATGGACCGGGCAGTGTTCACCACTTTTTGCAATCTTCTTTGTTCCAATAAAGCTGCAATGTGACTTCCTGACAGTTATACTCAGTGCCTCGATCAATGAAGGCCAGCATACCACGCACCTCCTTTACTGCTCTATCTACTTGTGCAATGTAATCGCTAATCAGGTTGCGCCCAGGTAGCCTTGTTATCCTAATGGATGGCGGAGTTAACTTTCCCAGTTGTACAATCCCAACAGTGGATTACTAGGAATCGGTTTCACTTCACCCTGACTGCACCTTTCTCCTCTGATTCATAGAGGCATTTCTGATTGACATGGACGTCCAAATTTGTTCATGTTCGTAAGTGATCATAATCATCTTCATAATCATAATCATACTTTATTAGCCAAGTATGTTTTGCAACATACGAAAAATTTGATTTGCCATACAGTCATACCAATAAAAAGCAACAAGACACACAAAATACATTTTAACATAAACATCTACCACAGAGACTCCTCCACATTCCTCTGTGATGGAAGGCGAAAAAAAAGTTCAATCTCTTCCCTTCTTTGTTCTCCCGCGGGCGGGAGCCTCGAGCCTTCTGTTGTCGGGGCGATCTTGGTTGCCGTGGCCGGTGGTCGGGCCCTCCGCATCAGGGCGATCAAGCTCCTGGATCGGGGGGATCTCAGCTCCCCCGCGCTGGGCGATTAGGGCTGGTCAGGGCTGGTCGAACCTTCTGTGACTTTGGAGCTTCCCGACATCAGTCTCTATCCGAGACGGCAAGCTTCTTGATGTTGGAATCTGCAGGCCGCGGTTGGAGCGTCGATCCCAGGCAAGGGATCGCTGGATCCGATGGTAAGTCCATGGCCCCACAGTGGGGCTCAAAGTCAGTCTCGAGCAAGGCCTCCAGCTCCATGATGTTAGGCCACAGAGCGACCGGAGATATGATCCGGAAAACAATTGCATCTTTGGCAAGGTAAGAGATTGAAAAAAAGTTTCCCCCGACCCCGTCCCCCACCCCCCACATAAAACAGACCAGAGAACATAAACACTAATTTTTTGAAACACACTAAAAATAACAAAAACATTGAAAAGACAGACGGACCGTTGGCAAAGCTGCCATCGCTGAACTGCCACCCGGTGATAGGAGCAGAATTAGGCCATTTGGCCCATCAACTCTACTCCGCCATTAAATCATGGCTGATGTTTCCCACTGAACCCCATTCTACAGGAGCCTGAAAACTGTAACGTCCAGGTTCAGGAACAGCTTCTTCCCTACAGCCATCAAGCTATTAAACACCACAACCTCAAATAAGCTCCGAACTACAATAGACTATTATTATTATTATTATTATTATTATTATTATATTATTATTATTATTATTGCACTACTATTGTTTGTTTTTTGTGTGTCCGTATATGTGCGTGCATGTATGTATGTGTATGTATATATATATATATATATATATATATGTGCGTATGTGTGTATTTGTGGGTATGTGCATATATACACTGATCTTTTTTCTCATTTATTATATAATTTACAGTGTACTATGTTCACATATTCTGTTGTGCTGCAGCAAGTAAGAATTTCATTGTTCTATCTGGGACAGATGACAATAAAACACTCTTGACTCTTTTCCCCCATAACTCCTGACACCCGTACTAATCAAGAATTTATCTTTCTTTGCCTTAAAAATAACCATCGACTTGGCCTCCGCAGTCTTCTGTGGTAAGGAATTCCACAGATTCTCCAGAAATGCCTCCTCATCTCTTTCCTAAAGTTGGCAGGAAACACAAGGAACACAAGCTGGGGTAGGCCATTTGGCCTATTAAGCCCACTGCGTCATTTGGTCAGATCATGGTGGACCCTGTTTACTCAAAGCCATATTGCCAATCCATGCTTAGCAGGTCAGGGAGCGTTTGTGGAGTTCATGTTTCAGGGTGAAGAATCTTCGCGCTGTCATTCACTCTCTCCACGGTTGCTGCCTGACCTGCCAAGTGTTTCAGCATTCTCTATTTTGATTTCCAACTATCAGCACCTACAGATTTTGATTTTCATCCAAGAATCTGTCGGGTTTCTTGAAAATATGCAACATCAGAGTAAAACAGCTACTCAAGGAGAGAATTCTAAAGATCAAATGAAAGGAAAAGGTTTAATACGAACCTGAGGGGCATTTTTTTTACACAAAGGGTGGTATGTATATGGAGCGAGCTGTTGGAGAAGGTAGTTGAGGCAGGTGCTATCATAACATTTAAGAGACATTTGGGGGCTCACGTTGTCAACCTCCCCGTGGTGAGTCCTGTCAACTGACCTGTCAGGCGAACGACAACAAACAGAGACAGCAGAAGCAGAAGCAGCTTCATAACTTCTGCTGCCTCAAACGCAAGAAGAAGAGACATTTAGACAGGTATGTGGATAGGATAGTTTTAGAGGGATGTGGGCCAAGCGTGGGCAGGTGGGACTGGTGTAGATGGGGCTTGTTGGTCAGCATGGGCAAGTTGGGCCGATGGTCCTGTTTCCGTGCTTTATGACTCTCTGACTCTCTATATGACTGTTTCCAAGCCTCAGTGTGAAGTAGGTTTCCTTTTACTTAGTCCATGTCTCTGGCCCTCATCCTGAGAATATATGTCCTGCTGCCAGACAATGTAGTGTGAAGAATGACTCTCCGCAGCCACCCTGTGTTACAATTATATCACCTCTCATTCTGTTGCAGCTCTATAGGACTTTGGTTAGGCAGCATTTGGGGTTTTGTGTGCAGTTCTGATCGCACCATTGCAGGAAAGGTGTGGAGGCTTTGGAGATGGTGCAGAGGAGTTTTACCAGAATGCTGCTTGGATTAAAGGGTTTCAGCTCCAGTGCAGTGTACAGATACAGGATAAAGGGAATAACATTCAGTGCGAGTCAGTAAAGTCCGATTAAAAATCGTCAGAGGGTAGATGGGAGGGTCGGGGCCACTCACAGGAAGACTACAGCTAACTTACATTTGCTCTCTGGCTGGAGAGAGGACGGTTCTCTAACCTGGTTGACATGACTTTATTCCGCATTATTTGGTCGTTGTCGCAGTGCAGTGGCGGGAACCTGTTGTGGATAAACCTCCGACATCATTACAATGGCTGGGCTTGGAAACTAAAGCCCTGGTTTGATGGTAGAGAGCTGGTGGTGGAACCGTCCTGGACACAAGGCCATGAAGGGCACTGTGTAACTTGCTGCGTTGCTGTCCCTAGAGGGGGAGGTGAGGCGGGAGATTTGTGACCCAGAGGTCAGCGATCACAGCACGAGGCACAGCTGAAAGACCTCTCTGCTGTCAATCTCTCGCCCGAACCAAAAAGCTGTCAATCACAGCATGGATGCTTTTAACCTCTGACCTCACCAAGAGTCTAAGATCTCTTTAGATGGACACAAAATGCTGGAGTAACTCAGCGGGTCAGGCAGCATCTCCGGAGAAAATGAATGGGTGACGTTTTGGGTCGAGACCCTTCTTCAGACTGAGAGTCAGGGCACAGGGAAACTAGAGGTATGAAAAGGTACAGAGAAAAGAATGAAAGATATGAAAAGCCGATCTCTTTTAGGTGACGAGCTTCTTCCACTGAAGTCTGAGGTGAAGCTTCTTGCCAGAGAGAATAATCATTGTCCTCTCGACTACTGCCAGCATTACATAAACCCTAATTGGATCATCCCTTAATCTTCTGTTCTGAGACGAATTACAAGCTTGGTCGCTGCAATCTCAAAATTTGACGACTTCAATTTTAGCTTATTTGCACTGAATGCAGAATGCTGCTGGGATTAGATGGTATTAGCTACAGGAAATGGTTGGACAGACTTGGAGTGTTTTCTCTGTAATGCCAGAGGCTGAGGGGAGACTCAGTGGAAGTGTATCAAATTAGGAGAGGCATAGATAATGTAGACAGTCGGGAACTTTTTCCCAGTAAGGAAATGTCAAAGATTAGAGGGCATAGCCTTGATGTGAGAGGGGGTAACGTTTAAAGGAGACGTGTGGGACAAGTTTTTTTTTACACACGGAGGGTGGTGAGAACCTGGAATGTGCTGCTGGGGTGGTCGTAGAGGTATGAATGAATGAATTAATGAATTAATGAATAAGTTTATTGACCAAGTATGCATATACAAGGAATGTGCCTTGGTGCTCCGCTCACAAATGACAACACAAACATACAGTTAACAATTAAGAATAAAGCATAACCACATCAAAACAATAAGGATACAACATTACGGTCTAAACACGTGGGTGAAAATAAACCAGAGCAAAAAAGAGACTACAGACTTTGGTTATTGAGTAGATCTATCACTCGTGGAAAAAAGCTGTTTTTATTTCTGGCTGTGGCTGCTTTGACAGTCCGGAGTCGCCTTCCAGAGGGAAGTGCTTCGAAGAGTTTGTGGCCAGGGTGAGAAGGGTCAGAGATGACACTGACAGAGGGGTTCAGGCACAGTCAGCTGGGAGAGTTTGTAGTGTAGTAGCTCTGGCACAATTGTGTTAAAAGCAGAGCTAAAGTCCACAAACAGAATCCTGGCATAGGTCCCCTTGCGGTCTAGGTGCTGGAGGATGAAGTGCAGGCCTAGATTGACTGCGTCGTCCACAGATCTATTGGCCCTATGTGCAAACTGCAGGGGGTCCAGCAGGGGGTTTGTGATGTTTTTCAGCTGGGCCAGCATGTCTTTCAAAGGTCTTCATGACTATAGAGGTAAGTGCGACAGGCCTGTAGTCATTAAGACCAGTGATCCTTGTCTTTTTGGGTATAGGATAATAGTGAAGACCTTGAAGCAGGCAGGGACAGTGTAGGTTTGCAGGGATTGGTTGAAAATGTCTGTGTAGATCGGCACAGAGCTTGAGGGTGGAGGGGGAAACATTGTCCGGTCCTGGAGATTTCCGGCTTTTCTGTTTTCTGAATAGCCTCTCCACCTCCGCAATTTCTATTGTTAAACTGGAGTCATTCTGTGAGGATGTGCAAATTGGTGATTGCAGAGGGTTGGGGTGCAGTAGATACTATAGTGGGGTTTAAGATTTAGATAGGCACATGGATAAGCAGAGAATGGAGGAACATGGATCACATGCAGGGTGAGATGAGTTTAACGGCATCGTGTTCAGCACAGACATTCTGGGCCGAGGTGCCTGTTTGTGCTGTACTATTCTATGTTCTATATTCTATGCCACTATGAAACAGTAACTAACATAGTATAGCAAATGTATCTGTCATGGAAATAACAGTAGACAGCATTTTAATGGGGAAATAAAAATATGGTTGATATTAAACAAACAGCAGGGGGTGGTGGGTGCCTGGAACACACTGCCAGGGGTGGTGGTGGAGGCAGATATCAGTGGCATTTAAGAGGCTTTTAGATAAGCACATGAATGTGCAGGGAATGAAGGAATATGGATTATGTGCAGATAGATAATTGGTCGTGACATCATGTTCAGCATGGACATTGCAGGCTGAAGGGCCTGTTCCTGTGCTATACTGTTTTATGTTCTATTTACCACAGATAAGTAGTTTTCCCCGATCTATCCTATCAACTCTTCTACGCAATTTAAAACATCCCAATTGGATGATCTGCTAATCTCCACATGAGGGGTTTACAAATCCAACCTGTGTAATGTGTCCTTGTAATTTAATCCTGTCAGTTTGGGTATAGGCCCGGTGAATCTGTGCACAACCAACCTCAAAGACCAAATGCACCACGACCTACTTGAGAGGCAGTGTCCCAAATTCATCTGGATGTTAAGTAGAATTACTGGACTGTACAGCACAGAAGCAGGCCATTCAGCCCAAATGATCCGTCCATCTTTTGACCTCGTGCTTGGCTTGATTGTGTTCATGTATTGTATTATCTGAAAAAGACAAAGTGCTGGAGTAAGGTTTTTACTGTTTACTGTATACATAGAACCATAGAAAGTAGGTGCAGGAGTAGGCCATTCGGCCCTTCGAGCCTGCACCGCCATTCAATATGATCATGGCTGATCATCCAACTCAGTATCCTGTACCTGCCTTCTCTCCATACCCCCTGATCCCTTTAGCCACAAGGGCCACATTTAACTCCCTCTTAAATATAGCCAATGAACTGGCCTCAACTACCATCTGTGGCAGAGAATTCCACAGATTCACCACTCTCTGTGTGAAAAAAAACTTTTTCATCTCGGTCCTAAAAGACTTCCCCCTTATCCTTAAACTGTGACCCCTTGTTCTGGACTTCCCCAACATCGGGAACAATCTTCTTGCATCTAGCCTGTCCAACCCCTTAAGAATTTTGTAAGTTTCTATAAGATCCCCCCTCAATCTTCTAAATTCCAGCGAGTACAAGCCGAGTCTATCCAATCTTTCTTCATATGAAAGTCCTGCCATCTCAGGAATCAATCTGGTGAACCTTCTCTGTACTCCCTCTATGGCAAGAATGTCTTTCCTCAGATTAGGAGACCAAAACTGTACGCAATACTCCAGGTGCGGTCTCACCAATGCCCTGTACAACTGCAGTAGAACCTCCCTGCTCCTATACTCAAATCCTTTTGCTATGAATGCTAACATACCATTCACTTTCTTCACTGCCTGCTGCACCTGCATGCCTACTTTCAATGACTGGTGTACCACGACACCCAGGTCTCGTTGCATCTCCCCTTTTCCTAATCGGCCACCATTCAGATAATAGTCTGCTTTCCTGTTCTTGCCACCAAAGTGGATAACCTCACATTTATCCACATTATACTGCATCTGCCATGCATTTGCCCACTCACCTAACCTATCCAAGTCACCTTGCAGCCTCCTAGCATCCTCCTCACAGCTAACACTGCCCCCCAGCTTTGTGTCATCCGCAAACTTGGAGATGTTGCATTCAATTCCCTCGTCCAAATCATTAATATATATTGTAAATAGCTGGGGTCCCAGCACTGAGCCTTGCGGTACCCCACTAGTCACTGCCTGCCATTCTGAAAAGGACCCGTTTATTCCTACTCTTTGCTTCCTGTCTGCCAGCCAGTTTTCTATCCACATCAATACTGAACCCACAATACCGTGTGCTTTAAGTTTGCATACTAATCTCAAGATACGAGATAAGGCGGCACAGTGGTGTAGCCAGTAAGCTGCACACCAACCATCCATCACCCATTCACTCTAGTTCTATGTTATCCCACTTTCGCATCCACTCCCTACACACTAGGGAGCAATTTGCAGAGGGCCGATCAACCTACAATCCTGCATGTCTTTGGGATGTGGGAGGAAACTGGATCACCCAGAGGAAACCCACGTGATCACAGGGGGAATGTGCAAACTCCACACAGATAGTACCCGAGGTCAGAATTGATCCGGGGTCTCTGGCACTGTGAGGCAGCAGCTCTGCCTGCTGTGCCACTGTGCTACCCGTGTTAGGATAAGCTCATGGCTCTGCATTTGTCTTTATAAATCTTTTTGTTTTCGTTCCTCCATTTTCTTTATAATCTGCTGATGGAACTCTACTCTGGGCTGTAAGGTTCGATACAAGTTTGGCAGAGCCTTTACATTCCAATTCCTTCTCTTGAGATAAAGCCCGGCTGGGTTGTTGCTTTGATTGGTTCTGCAACATTTGGTGATTTATGTATTTATAGTCCAAGATCCAGTCCAGACTTATTTCCCAAGTAATGTGTGATGTGTTCTTGTTTCATTATCAAAATGTAATGCTGACTTTGAAAATGATTTGCTGTAATTTGTCCATTCTGCAGGTTTGTAACTGATGTTATACAACTGTTGTAGCTCCATTTCTCAATAGATGTCGTCTGCAGTTTTGCATTTGTGTTTTTGACCGCAGAACGTAAATTTGTTAATTTAATCGCTGCAGCTTTTTTCTTTATGGGATTCCACTTCCCACCATCGGCCCATCGAAGTCATTGCCCCTTGCTCTGTAACTGTTCATAGTACACCACAGAAACAGGCCCTTTGGCCCACATTGTCTGTGCCGAACATTAAACCAAGTCCCAACTCTTACCTGCCAGCACATAATCCATTTTCCTCCATTCCCTGCATATCCATGTGCCTATCCAAATGCCACTATCATATCGGACACCAGGCAGCGCGTTCCAGGCAGCCACCACCCTCTGTATAAAAACAATACTTGCCCTGCACGCCTCCTTTAAACTGTGCCCTCAAGTCTTTGACATTTCCATCTTGGGAAAAAGGTTCTGACTGTCGACCCTATCTATGCCTCTTAATTTTATCAGGCCTCCAATTAACCTCTGATGTTCCAGAGAAAGCAATCCCAGTCTGTCCAACCCCTCCTTGTAGCTAATACTCTCAAATCCAGGCAGCGTCCTGGTAAACCTCCTCTGCTCTGCACTCTCTCCAAAGCCTCCACATCCTTCCTGTAAAGGGGCGACCAGAACTGCACACAATTCTCTAAATGTGGCCTGGCCAAAGTGGTATGAAACTGCAATATGACTTCCTGACACATACTCAATACCTCGACCAATGGAGGCAAGCAGACTGTATGTCGTTTTACCACTTGATTTACTTGTGTTGCCACTTTCAGGGAGTTATGGACTTGGACTCCAAGATTCTGCTCTACATCAATGCTGTTAAGGGTCATGCCATGACTGTATTTCTCTCTCACATTCTGCTCTTTGACACCTGGCCTGAATACACTGAATTCTGTTACCCTGCTAATATCCTGAAACCCAGGCAGCATTCTGGTAAACCTCTGCACCCTCCCCATAGCCACCATATCCTTCCCATAATGGAGCGACCGGAGCTGACCTGTGGCAAGTACCTTGTGGAAGGTCATTGAACGCCTGGGTATAAAGCAAAGTGCAGGAAGAATTCAGCAGGGCCAGCAGCATCTGTGCAAGGGAACAGACAGACAATGTTTGGAGAGGTTGGCTGCCCATTTCCTTCCACAGATGCTGCCTGACCTGCTGAGTTCCTCCAGCAGTTCGTGTTTTCTTCCAGATTCCAGCATCTGCAGTCTCTTGTGTCTCTGTAGGTCTGGATATCTTGTAGCTCCTGTATTATTCTGCTCTCATATTGTGGTGTGGCTTTGAAGAAGACTTTACGAGCATGTTGCCAGGACTCGAGGACCTGAGCTGTAGGGAGAGGTTGGGCAGGCTAGGACTCTATTCCTTGAAGCGCAGGAGGACAAGGGGTGATCTTATAGAGGTTGTACAAAACCACGAGGCAAATAGATTGGGTGAATGCACATTGTTTTACCGAGGGTAGGCAAATGAAGAACCAGAGGACATAGGTCTAAGGTGAGAGGGGAAGATTTAATAGGAACGCGAGGGGCTTTTTCACTCGAGGGTGGTGGGTGTATGGAACGATCTGCCAGAGGAATTATTGAGGCAGGTACTATAACAACATTTAAAAGACTCTTGGACAGGTACATGGATAGGGAAGGATTGGGGAGATTTGGGACAAATGCAGGCATTTGGGACTAGCTTAGAAGAGGGATTTTGGTCAGCATGGGCAAGTTCAGCTAATGGGCCTATTTCCACGCTACATGAATTAATCGTCTGTAGTTTCTTTTACTTAGTAGATATTTACATAGTTAGTTGCTTAGTAGTGCATACTGGTAGCATAGGTGGTGAGAGCAGGTATTGAGGAAGGTGCTTCTGGAGCAGCAGAACTAACTGTTGAGCTTTCCCGAGGTGTCGTGGGGGATTAGTCCATGAAACACCAGTGAAGGGAGGTGTCCACTTGATAACCTCAATGATATCCTGGCATCTACACGGCTAGTTTCTGTTGTCCCATAGTTTAACTGTAAAAAAGCATCTTAGATTATCCTATGGCATTGGGATTGGGTTTCTCCGTTAAATATTTAGCATGTGTTTGTCAACATGTAGGTAGGTTATTACTGAATATGGAATTAGTTATTGTCCTATAGCATGTGTGTATAGGTAGATTAGATACTACTTTGGCATTGGGCTTGGTTTTGTTGGTTGTGCGTTTATCCTGGTGTTAGAGCACATATACTTTGCGTTTTAACTGTAATTTATGAGTACCGATTGGGTCAGTGTTTTTCAGTGGAATTTATCTGTCCTGGTCATAGAGTCAGAGATGTTCTCCCAATTTCTCATTCACTCCCTACACATTGCGAGGTCAGGATTGAACCCCAGTCTGTGCTGTAGTGAGGCAGCAGCACCCCAAGCTGCATCACTGTGCTGCCCGAACGGTGCCAGCACCAGAGACCTGAGTTCTATCCTGACCTCAGGTGCTGTCTGTGCAGAGTTTCTACATTCTCCCTGTGACCGCGTGAGTTTCCTCGAGGTGCCCCGGTTTCCTCCCACATCCCAAACATGTGCGGGTTTGTAGGTTAACTGGCCCTCTGTAAATTGCCCTTAGCGTGTCGGGAGTGGGTGAGAAAGTGGGAAAAAATAGAACTAGTGTGAATGGGTGATCAATGGTCGGCGTGGACTCGGTGGGCCAAAGGGTCTGTTTCCATTCTGTATCTTTAATCAAACTAAACATGAATGCTGGCGGTCTGCTTTTGTGCCTTACTCCTGTATAACTCATGCACACGCACGCATACACAGTCTGAAGAAGGGTCCTGACCCTTCCTTTTTCTCCAGAAATGCTGCCTGACCCGCTGAGTTACTCCACCAATTTTGTGTCTGTCTCCCTTAAAACTAATTTCCCCGCAACAATTCACTGCTGTGATCCTCATTTGCTGACTGATAATCCACTTAGAAATATTACCATCAGACTGCGAGGTAGTTCTTTGTTGTCTAGAGTTGCCGACATCCTGTACCCAACCTATTGCCATGCCAACACAACGGACAAGAGGAAAACAAAAATAACCTGCCATGCGTTTTGTGCCTCTGCTGAACAGTCATTAACATCTCTGCAGCCTGGATTGTGCCACTATCACTAAGGCAACGGTTCCATCTCTTTGTGTCCAAATGAAGCCTCTCTCCAGAGGGGTCGAGAGAGCAGGTGGGATGGAGTGAGGTTGATGCCGGGCTGCTGGCTGGATAATTCAGCGCGGGTCTGGGAACAGGCACAAACAAGCTGCCGATCCAGGAGTCACGGAGGCAGACAGCACAGGAACAGGCCCTTCGGCTCATCTTGTCCTTCAGCTCATCTTGTCCCTGCCGACTAAGATATTCCTTCCAAGAGTTTAGTTTAGAGTCTCGACTTAGAGATGCAGCGTGGAAACAGGCCCTTCGGCCCACTGAGTCTGTGCTGACCAGCGATCCCCGCACACTGGCACCATCCTATTACACCAGGGACAATTTTACTGAAGCCAATTAACCTACAAACCTGTACGTCTGGAGTGTGGGAGGAAACCGGTGCACCCGGATAAAACCCACACGGTCACAGGGAGAACGTACAAACTCCCTACAGACCACACCCGTAGTCATGATTGAACCCGGGTCAATAGACAATAGACAATAGACAATAGACAATAGGTGCAGGAGTAGGCCATTCAGCCCTTCGAGCCAGCACCGCCATTCAATGCGATCATGGCTGATCACTATCAATCAGTACCCCGTTCCTGCCTTCTCCCCATACCCCCTCACTCCGCTATCCTTAAGAGCTCTATCCAGCTCTCTCTTGAAAGCATCCAACGAACTGGCCTCCACTGCCTTCTGAGGCAGAGAATTCCACACCTTCACCACCCTCTGACTGAAAAAGTTCTTCCTCATCTCCGTTCTAAATGGCCTACCCCTTATTCTCAAACTGTGGCCCCTTGTTCTGGACTCCCCCAACATTGGGAACATGTTATCTGCCTCTAATGTGTCCAATCCCCTAATTATCTTATATGTTTCAATAAGATCCCCCCTCATCCTTCTAAATTCCAGTGTATACAAGCCCAATCGCTCCAGCCTTTCAACATACGACAGTCCCGCCATTCCGGGAATTAATCTAGTGAACCTACGCTGCACGCCCTCCATAGCAAGAATATCCTTCCTCAAATTTGGAGACCAAAACTGCACACAGTACTCCAGGTGCGGTCTCACCAGGGCCCGGTACAACTGTAGAAGGACCTCTTTGCTCCTATACTCAACTCCTCTTGTTACGAAGGCCAACATTCCATTGGCTTTCTTCACTGCCTGCTGAACCTGCATGCTTCCTTTCATTGACTGATGCACGAGGACACCCAGATCTCGTTGAACTCCCCCTCCTCCTAACTTGACACCATTCAGATAATAATCTGCCTTTCTATTCTTACTTCCAAAGTAAGCTGGCGCTGTCTACCGCTGCCCCATTGTGCCACCCCAAGACCGCATCATGGGACAGACCATCCACTGACTAGTGAATAGGAATGTGCTAGTGCATGTGGTGGTTGCTGGTCAGTGCAGACGGTGAGCCAAAGGGCCTGTTTCCACATTGTATGTCTAAAGTCTAAAGTATTGTATTTGAGTTTAGCTTGATTGTATTTAAGTATATTATAGTTTTCTGTGGATAGCGAAGCTTTTCACTCTCCCTCAATACACCTGGCAATAATAAATCTAAGCCCAAGTCTAATATATCTCAAGTTCTTGCCTCTGTTCCTTCTCAGTGCTGTTACTTAATTAAGAGGAATCACAGAAGAACTGTGAATGTTGCCTCTTGTGAAAAGCCAGCCTTGCTGGCATTACCTCTGGTCTCCAGTGAAATCCACAGGTCCTGCCAAACTGCCGAATTGTCGACCGTCCAATAAATCCTCCCTTAATGATGTTAATTAAGTGTGTTCGTTTTGTTAAGTGGTTGGATAAGATTGATCTGAACTTTGTGCTGACGCGTGGCAGATATCCACTTATGTTCACTCGACAAATGCAATTCAGCTTGTGGAAAAGTTGACTTTGTTTTGCTGATCAGGCTTTGTTAGAGTCGTCTGGCAGAGTATTGTGATCAGATCTAGGTTGTTAACGTTGATGGCAAATAGAGTCATTCAGCACGGAAACAGGCCCTACAGCCCAGCTTGTCCATGCCGAACAATCTACTCTAGTCCCACGTGCCCACGTTTGTCCCATATCCCTCCAAATGCCAGAGTGAGGCCACGTGCAAACTGGAGGAACAGACAGTCTGAAGAAGGGTCTCGACCTGAAACGTCAACCATTCCTCCTCTCCAGAGATGTTGCCTGTCCTGCTGAGTTACTCCAGCATCTGCAGTTCCTTTCTAAGAGCTTCATATTCCACTTGTGTAACGCTGTGACCATTGAATTCTCCAATTATAGGTATCTAACCTACAAACCACATTAATGTACAAATTGAGATCAGATTCAGATAGTTCACGTTGATGGCAAATAGAGTCAAACAGGAGGGAAACAGGCCTTGCGGCCCAACTGATCCATGCTGGCCAGAAATGCCCCATCTAAGCTGGTCCTATTTTCTTACGTTTGCTCCATATCCCTCTAAACATTTCCTATCCATCTGCCTGTCCAAATGCCTTTTAAATGTTGTTATTGTATCTGCCTCAACTACCTCTTCTGGCAGCTCGGTCCAGACACCCACCATCCTCTAAATAAAAAAGTTGCCTCTCAGGTTCCTATTAAATCTTTCCTCTCTCACCTGAAACCTATGTCCTCTGGCTCTTGATTCTCCTACCCTGGGTAAAAGACACTGTGCATTCACCTTACTTATTCTCACGATTGTATGCACATCCATAAGATCAAAATGCTTGATCTCGTGAACTTTGAGGGCACTCTGAAGGATCTGTTTTTGTGCTGTAAAACTCTGAGAAAAGTGAATATAAATCTTTAAACAATATAGGTTCAGGCAGTGCTATTTTTGTAGACTAAAAGATGCTGGTACGTGCCATTAATAAACATATGTGTCACGTTGCTGAAACACTAAATAACTTTCAAGAGGTACATTCGCGTACGGTCACAAAAAGAACCGTGCATTTAGGCTGCAGAAGAAATTTACAATGTTCCCACGGTTGAGGCTTAATGTGCATCGGATGGAGAATATTAAAAGAGGAAACAGAGGCGCTCAAAATAATGACGGGTCCTGGCAGAGAGAGACAATTGCTGTTGGCAGGGGATTGAGGGCTAGGGGGGGCAGGAGAGAAGGTGTTGGGAATGTGAGGGGAGGCTTTGCAAGGCAAGGAGTGGTTGCCATTTGGAATGCATCGTTTGCCAAGGTAGCGACTGGTTTAATCATGGCTTTGAGAAGAAAATTGGATTTGCAGTCGGAAAACGATGCATTACAAGCACCTTGGTAATGATCAGGGATGAGGTATTTATTTACAGGGAACTGAGAAAGACCGTGTATTTTTATCAATTCATTTTTCATGATATGGTTGTCACTGATGAGAGTGTGTTGTCAGGTGTACCGAGGTACAGTGAGAAGCCTTTTTTCTTGCATGCTGGTGTCTTCATCCACTGGTAAAGGTAATCCCTCTGTGCTGTTGGGGCAGGAAGTTCCAGGACTAAGATCCAGTGACTATGAAGGATCAGCTATATATTTCCAAGTGTGATGTGGAGGGGAACCTGCAGGCGGTGGTGGTCCCATGCATTTCAATACCTCCACCCCTCCACTCCTCCACCCCTCCACTCCTCCACTCCTCCACCCCTCCACCCCTCCACCCATTTCTCACATTACTCATCCTCACATACATTTTTCCCACCATCTCCCACCACCCAGATCACCTTGCCCCTTCCCCCTCCTCCCTCTCCCATCTCCTGCCCCACCCATCCCCGAGTTCGTCATTTATCCCTCTTATCCTTTTATAAAAAAATCCCTTGTGATAGTACCTGCCTCAACTACCTCCTTTGGCAGCTCGTTCCATATACCCCCCCACCCTTTGTGTGAAAAAGTAGCCCTTCAGTGTTCCTATTAAATCTTGCTTCTCTCACCTTAAATCAACTTCCTCTGGTTCTTGATTCCCCCACCCTGGGTACAAGACTGTGCATTCTCCCTATCAATTCTCCTCATGATTTTGTACACCTCTTTAAAATCACCCCTCATTCTCCTGCACTGATGTTTTATACATTTGTTGGTCTGAGCCATAAAATATGGAACTCCATCTTTCGTGAAGGCATCTTGTCGAACTGAGTCCTTTGAGTTTTACTTTCCTAATCATGGAAGGTCTGTGTTGAGTTTAGTTCAGAGATACAGTGTTGAAACAGCCCTTCAGCCCACTGAGTCCACCGCGACCTGTGATCACTGGTACACTAGTTCTATCCTGGACACGATGGACAATTTACAGAAGCCAATTAACCTGCGAACCTGCACGTCTTTGGAATGTGGGAGGAGACTCAGGTTCGATCCTGACTACGGGTGCTGCACTGTAAGGAGTTTGTACGTTCTCCCCGTGACCTGCGTGGGTTTTCTCCGAGATCTTCGGTTTCCTCCCACACTCCAAAGACGTACAGGTATGTAGGTTAATTGGCTGGGTAAATGTAAAAATTGTCCCTAGTGGGTGTAGGATAGTGTTAATGTACGGGGATCGCTGGGCGGCACGGACTTGGTGGGCCGAAAAGGCCTGTTTCCGGCTGTATATATATGATATGATATGATAAACCGGAGCACCTGGAGAAAACCAACGTTATCGCGGGGAGAATGTGCAAACTCCGTACAGACAACACCCAAACTCAGGATCGAACAAGGGGTCTCTGGCACTGTAAGGTAGCAACTCTACCACTGTGGGACCCCTCCCCCCCCCACACACAACCTTAGAAATGACTCGTGAAATAGAGCGGCAGTCAGAAATTACAAGAGGGTTAAAGTTGTTTGAGCAGTAGAATGCCAGCCAGTACTAAACAACTGAGCCTGCTGAGTGTGGGATATATATTGTTTGATGTATTATTTTGAGAAATGGAATTGTCAATTGTTAGAGGGATATGTGCCAAATGCAGGAAAATGGTTGTAACTCAGGTAGTCAACTTGGTAAGTATGGACCAGTTGGGCTGAAGGGCCTGTTTCCGTGCTGTATAACGCAGTGACTCTTGAGCTCCCTTGATTTTCCATCACTTTGTACTGACATTTCCATGACTGTAAGGCATAGTAGCAGAATTAGGCCATTTGACCCATCAAGTCTATTCTATGACGGATCTATTTTTCCCTCTCGATCCCATTCTACTGCCTTCTCACAGGCACCCTAACCTTTGATGCCCTTACTAAACAAGAACCTATTAATCTTCCTTTTAAAAATACCCAATGACCTGGGCAATGATGCCCAATGACAGTGCACTATCCTACACACTAGGGACAGTTTTACAATTTTACCAAAGCCAATTAGCCTACAAACCTGCACGTCTTTGGAGTGTGGGAGGAAAACGATTGAAATAATTCCACATGGGCACAATCATGCCACATACATGTGCAACAGGTAGTGCAACGAGAAAACCACCAGAGTGCAGAAAATCGTTTTAGTTTAGAGATACAACATGGAAACAGACCCTTTCGGCCCACCAGGTTCAAACCAACCAATCGCACATTCACAATAGTTCTATCCTACACACGAGGAACAATTTACAGAAGCCAATTAACCTACAAACTTGCATGTCTTTGGGATGTGGGAGGAATTCAGAACTCCCGGAGAAAACCCAAACAGGGAGAACGTACAAATTCGGTGCAGACAACACCCGTAGTGAGGATCTAACCTGGGTCCCTGGTGCTGTCAGGCAATGACTCTACTGCTGCGCCACTGTGCCGCCCCAAATGATGGCAGCCATCAAGTGAATGCTCTTCCATTCTTTTCCCGCCAGCTTAAACTACAGCGGTGTCTGCCTGGCATCGGATGGACAGTTCCGAGACTTCCTGGATGGAATGGGACCGGCACAGTTTGTGGGGCGACAGACACTGGCCACTCCATCGATGGGTAAGCCACAGGCATCATCTCTGCACCTGCACTGACCCCCAGTAGATGTTTATGGCTGGGGGGGAGAGTGGGGGGGGGGGGGGTGGGAGTTTCCCAAGCTAGGGGTGTCCACAACTAGAGGTGTATGTTTAAGGTGAGAGGGAGGAGATTTAAAAGGAATCAGAGGGGCAAATCTTTCACAAAGAGCGAAAGAAGACTCAAAGTGCTGGAGTAACTCAGGGGGTCAGGCAGCAGCTCTGGAGAACATGGGTAAGTGACGTTTCAGGTCAAGACCCTTCTTCACAAAGAGCAGTTGGTTCTAACAGTCAGAGCCTTTTCCCCAGGGCGGCATTATCAAATTCTAGAGGGCATAGCTTTCTGGTGAGAGGGATAAAGTTTACAGGAAATGTGCGGGGCAAGTTTTTTTTCCACGGAGGCTGGTGAGTGCCCGAAACACACTGCTGGAGGGTGGTGATGGAGGCAGGTACAATAATGGCGTTTAAAAGAGTTTTGGGAGAGGCACATGGATCACGTGCAGGCAGGTAAGGGTTGGTCATGGCATTATGTATGGAACAGGCATCGTGGGCTGAAGGGCCTGCCCGGTGCTGTATTGATCTGTGTTCTATGTTCTAATGAGCTTTCAGAAGAGGTGGTGGAATCAGGGACAGTAACAACATTTAAGAGGCATCTCATGCAAGTACTTGCATGAGCAAGGCACAGAGAGAGACTAGATTCGGGCAAGTGGGATAGTATGGATTGACGTAATGGTCAGTGTGTTTCTGATCGCAGAACGTAAGCTGTGAATTAATTGCTGCAGCATTGGGCTTTGTGGGATTTCACTTCCCACTGTCTGACCATTGATATTATTGCCCCATACTCTGTGACTGTTCACAGCACATTAGAACAGTACAGCCCACAATGTCCGTGCTGAACACGAAGCCAAGACCAACTCTTATTTGTGTGCCCATTATCCCCATCCCTCCATTCCCTGCATATCCATGTGTTGATCCCTAAGCCTCTTCATTTTGAGACGATTCTTTAATCTCCACAGAAGGAGACTACTTCTGCAAAGTACTGCTTTTGGCCAGCGTTATGTTGGCAAGGCAGATGATAAATTGGGGATTGGAGCCAAAATCTGGCAGAAATGGAGATGCGACAGAATGTGTGAGATGCAGGAAACATTTATTGTCGTGTACATCACAGGGAATGTGCAAATTGCAGAGAACACAATGTCTACAAGTATTATAGAGAAACACAGTCGCAGTGGAAACACAGTGGATAGAAAAACAGCCTGCAGGTTAAATTAGAGGCTAGCAGTTACACAGACCAAAAGAGACAAGAGTATTTTATTGTCACATGTCCCGAAACGGAACAATGACAATAGATAAGTAAATATAGTACTCAGTGTGATAAACACCATAACAGGTCTGTTGTTCTAAAGTATCAAAGCCAAGAGTCCTGCCACCACCTCGTTGCAAGATCACCACTTGATTTCCACTGGATCATTGACCTGATTAACTGTGAGTTGTCCCGTGTCTGTCATCCACCTACAGTTCCATGTTCCACCACACGGTGTCAGTGTAAGACCAGGTCTTGACAATCGTTGAATCATAAGGAAATTTCACAGCAGCAAGCAGCTCTGGTTTGTAGTGTTAGAACAGAGAACAGTACAGGAACAGGCCCTTCGACCAATCTAACTACTCATGGTCATCTGCCTGCATGTGGTCTGCGTCCCTTCATCCCCTACCTGTTTATGCGTCTGCCTAAAAGCCTCGTTAACTGCACCATCATATCTGCTTCCACCATCTATCCCAGCAGTGTGTTGCAGGCACCTGTTATGTAAAAAGAAACTAATCTTTTCGCACAGTGGCGAAGCTGGTAGAGTCGCTGCCTCACAGTGCCAGAGACCCGAGTTCGATCTTGACCTTGGCTGCTGTCTGTGTGTGTGGAGTTTGCACGTTTTCGTTGTGACTTTATGGGTATCCTCCAGGTTTTCCCACACATCCAAAAGACGTGTGGGTTTGTAGGTTAATTGGCCCTCTGTAAATTGCCCTGAGTGGGTAGGGAGTGGATGAGAAAGTGGGATAACATAGAACTAGTGACAAAGGGCGATAGATGGTCGGTGTGGTCTCGATGGGCCGAAGGGCCTGTTTCCATGCCGTATCGTTCAATCAAACCACATTCTCTCACCCTTTGGCAACCAACTGCACATGAAACCATTTGAAGAAGGGTCCCGACCCAAAACGTCACCTATCCATGTGCACCAGAGATGCTGCCTGACCCACTGAGTTACTCCAGCACTTTGTATCTTTTTTTAAACGCACGTAAGTTTTATCCAGTTCCCAAATGTCACTTACTTTCAAAGAGGTGTCTTGTTGCATGTATGGGCCACTGTGGTAATCTCTCAGCTCCCTCTCTCTGACAGGTGACGTGGAGATGGGGATTTTGGAGCGGGACGGGCAGCTGGAGGTGGAGGTGATTCAGGCCCGCGGACTCACGCCAAAACCAGGGACCAAGGCTCTGCCAGGTACGGCTCTGGTCCCCACTGTTCCCAGCTGAACGCTTCACCCCTCAGCTCTCTCTCTCACCCTTGGACAGCCCTCTCCGCCCTCTCTCAATCTGTCTGGTTTGGTTTAGTTTAGTTTAGTTTTGGGGAGGCACAGTGGCGCAGCGGTAGATTTATTGCCTTACAGCGACAGAGACCCGGGTGTGATCCTGACTACGGGTGCTGTCTGTACAGAGCATGTACATTCTCCCTGTGACCA
Source organism: Rhinoraja longicauda (assembly GCF_053455715.1). Classification (NCBI taxonomy): domain Eukaryota; kingdom Metazoa; phylum Chordata; class Chondrichthyes; order Rajiformes; family Arhynchobatidae; genus Rhinoraja; species Rhinoraja longicauda. Next base: position 18,438,000 of record NC_135974.1, read on the forward strand.
CGTGGGTTTTCTTCGAGTGCTCTGGTTTTTCCACAAATCCCAAAGACATGTGGGTTTGTAGGTTAATTGGCTTCAGTTAAATTGTAAAGGATAGTGTGTGTAGGATAGTGCGAGTGTACGTGGTGATTACTGGTTGGCAGCACAGTTACAGCAGGCAGTCCCCCAAGGTCTGGTCACCAGAGGTCAGACTGGGCCAATGGGGGGGGACGTCCTTCTCGATGGGGTGGTGGGTGCCCTGAGGACCATCTCAGGAGTCCCATCTTCTGCCCATTGGAAGGTCTCTGCCAAGTAACGTTGTTCTTCTGTGAATCTCCACATCTCAGCCGATCCCAACAATCGCCCCGGGAGTCTCATTCCTCTCCTTGATGGTCTCTGCTCCCTTCCTTCGCTGAGTGCCGATGGGTTGGTTGTCTCACCTGCTCCTCTCCTCCTCCTTCCAGCTGCTTATATTAAACTTTACCTTCTGGAGAACGGGATTTGCATCGCAAAGAAGAAAACCAAGAGTGCACACAAGTCCCTGGACCCCTTGTATCATCAGATCCTGGTCTTCAACGAGAGCCCACAGGGCAAGATCTTGCAGGTCAGTGCAGAGGGTCTTCAGGGGCTGTGTAGAAGCGGGGATGGAGAGGAGCTGCTGCTACCACACATACGGGCACTGCTCCCCAGGTCAGGCTTGGCAGCAGGCACAGTTGACGTTCCTCCTTTCTCAAAACATTCTCCCACCGCCTCCCTGTAACCTTTGACAACCTTACTAATCAAGTAGCTGTCAGTCTTGGCTTTAAAAATACCCAAAGACTTGGCCTCCACTGCCCTCTGTGGCCATGAGTTCCAGAGATTCACACCCCCGGCCAAAGAAATTCCTCCTCATCTCCTTTCTAAAGGTACGTCCTTTTATTCTCAGGCCGTGCCCTCTAGTCCTAGACTTTCCCACTAGTGGAAACATCCTCTCCACATCCACTCTCTCCAGGCCTTTCCCTATTCGGTAAGTTTCATTGAGGTCCTCCCTCATCCATCTAAATTCCAACCAGTAGAGGCCCAGTGCCGTCAAATGCTCCTCATTCATGAACCCCATCATCTCTGGGATCATTCCCGTAAACCTCCTCTGGACCCTCTCCAGTTCCAGCACATCCTTCCCCAAATATGGGGTCCAAAAGTGCTCGCAATACTGCCAATGCACCTGAACAGTGTCTTATAAAGCCTCAACATTATATCCCTATTTTTATATTCTCGTCCTCTCAAAATAAAAGCATTTGCCTTCCTTACTACCGATTAAACCTCCCGGTTAACCTTCTGGGAATCCTGCACCAGCAATCCCAATTCCCTTTGCACCTCCGATTTGTGAATCCTCTCACCATTTGGAAAATAGTCTACGCCTTTGTTCCTCCTACGAAATTTCTTTGTTTCTACTCAGTTTGCCAGTTTGAGAAAAGCATACCTCCAGATTCCGAGACATTTTCTTCCCAGCTGTTATCAAGCAACCATGCAGCCATAATTTCACCAACTAGAGAACAGTCCTGACCTACCATTGACCACATTGGAGCCCTTTGGACAATCTTTAATCAAACTTTGCTGGACTTTATCTTGCACTAAACGTTATTCCCTTTATCCTGTATCTGTCCGCTGTGGACGACTTGATTGTAATCATGCATGAAGTTATACAGTGTGGAAACTGGCCATTTGGCCCAACTTGCCCACACGGACCAACAAACCCCATCTACACTAGTCCCACCTGCCTGTGTTTAGCCCATATCCCTCTAAACCTGTCCTATCCATGTACCTCTCCAAATCTATATATTAAAACTCTTGTTTGTTTGTTTGTTCCTGAACTACAGCCAAAACAGTACACGATAGCATGACAATTTTAGGCCCACCTTACTCAACATCGTCCCTTTGGTGCTAATGGAAGAAGTATCAGTGAAATTGGTGTTATATTTTTAAAGTTATTCACATTTTAAAGTTTAAACCTATCTCCTGGGGAGGGAGGGAGGGTGGGAGAGGGAGGGAGGAGGGAGGATAAGGGGGATTGAAGGGGGGGAGGGGGAGGGAGGGAGGGGGGGATGGGGGGAGGGCGGGAGGAGAGGGTGCTGCACCAATAAAGGAGAGGTTTGGGCCTAACGGGTCCACTTGGTCTAGTGTTTCCTAAATGTTGTGATAGCACCTGCCTCAACTACCTCCTCTGGCAGCTTGTTCCATACACCCATCACCCTTTGTGCAAAGAAGTTACCCCTTAGGTTCCCCCCCCTTAATTCTTTCCCCCCCTCACCTGAAACCTATTTCCCCTGGTTCTCGATTCCCCTCCTTTGGGCAAAAGACTCTGTGCGTATAATGTTTTCGCTGACCGGATAGCGTGCAATAAAAAAGCTTTTCACTATACCTCGGTACGCAAGACAATAATGAGTTTGAATTAAGTCCATGTTTGAGTTTGAGTTTAATTTATTGTCACGTGTACCGACTTACAGTGAAAAGCTTTAGCTGTGTGCTCATCAGTCAGTGGAAAAACAACACATGGTTACAATCGAGCCACCCACATTGTACAGATTCGTGATAAAGGGAATAACGTGAATAACATTTACTGCAAGATGAAGTCCAGTAAAGTAAGAAATGTTGCTGTCGGAGAAAAGGAGTGATTATAATTCACGATTGCAGACCTACGTCTGTGACTAGCGCACAAAGAGTTGCCTGGTTTGGCAGCTGTAACAAAATATATGGAGGTCTACAAATACAAGTAAAATACAGAAAATACAAGTAAAATACAGAAAAACTATCAATATGGTAACTATATAACATAACAGGTCTCACTCACGCCCCTTTGTGTATTGGAGTCCCCTGCCTGTTGGCATCGGCACACACCAGGATTCAAGCTTTTCCTCTCTCTCTCCCTCTCGGGTAACGATCTCTTCAAGCTCTTCCCCTCAGGTGAAGCTCTGCTCTAATGGTCGAAGCATGCACCTACATCATAACTTTTATCTCTAAGAACAACAGTTGACTAAGTGTCCAACTCGCTATCCTCCTTGGTACCACAATGGTGTGTGTTATGTGTCCGAGCTAGTCACAGATGTCTCTAGGAAGACAAAGCTAATCTTAGTAACCTTGTATGTGGCCTCGTGATTTACTGGACACTTCTAGTTAGCCAAAGCATTCTTCGAAAACATCTGCTTGTTTTCCTAAGCAGGGTTTGAAAGGTGGTGCTGCTTATTTAGCTGACGACTCCATTTTAGCTGACATAGTCTGTTAACTCTTACATTGCAGGCGCCTTGTTGGAAACTAAACTAAACTTCTCTCTTTCTGGCCTGGAAGGTGATTGTCTGGGGTAACTACAGCAGGATGGATCGCAAGTGTTTCATGGGAGTGGCTCAGGTGCTGCTGGAAGAGCTGGACCTGTCGAGCTCGGCCGTTGGATGGTACAAGCTATTCCCGACCTGCTCCATGGTGGAGCCACCCTTGGCCCCGCTGCTCCGTAACGCCTCCCAGCTCTCGCTGGAGAGCACCGTCGGACCTTGCTGCGACCGCTCCTAACCATGGTGGGTTCCTTGCCAGCCTTTCGTTTCCTGCCATGCTAGAGGGCAGTCAGGGCTCCTCGTGGGCAGAGGGCTCGTTGCTGCCGCACAGTGCATGCTTGACTTAGTCCACTTCCCCGGAGCCCGTTTTGGTCAAAGGGTGACCCAGAGCCCGGCAATGGCGGCACGGAGGGGGATGAGGTGATTGATGATCGGTGCCTGGCACAGTGCCCGCAAGGACCGGCTGTAGTAGCGCTCCTCTGCTCCACGTTCACCTCCAATCACGGTCCGTTTGTTTTTTGCCCAACTTGTGGCATCTCATCGTCTCCTCCGCAAACCAAGTGTGGACTCCATCAGCCTTCCATCGTCGGATGACATCTGTAGAGCGGGTACCATCATTCCATCAACAAGTGTACCTTCAGCAACCCACTGTCGTTGGAAGAGTCCACTTCATTGGAAAGCAAGTAAAGTGTTTTAATCGCCTGTGTCAGAGACCGACCGGGTGGCGTCCAGGATCTAGAGTTGAATGGCAACCCTGTTCGCCAGAACATGCCTGAAATCTTGCCGTGTCAGTATTTACTTGGGTAAACAATAATTAGCTTCTTGGCTCCTGGAATTATATTCCTGAGAGCTGTAAAAAACACAAAGGTATCCATAGGTGTTTTGTCATCGATGTTCCATCGGTCAACATTCTTCGTTATCTCAGCACCTAATTCCACCGAGGACACTTGACACTTTGATATCATTAGAGTTTACATAAATAAGTAAATATAAGATGTAGTTTTCAGTGTTAGTTTAACTTATTTCATAACTTAATGCACTGGTATAAAAAAAACAGAATGGCATTTTTTTGGCAATAATATGTCTTGAGAAACAGGAAGAGTGCCGCATTGCCAGAGAGAGTGGTCTCAGGGATGGTGACTGGTGTCACATCTGGGAGTTTATTGAAGACAGAGAGTGGAAAGATAGAAGTGGAGGGACTTTATACAATATTGCAGTAGCACAACGATGTGTACTAAAATTATACAAAAAAAAAGAAATTGAAATTCTCCTTAATTACAGCATTGAAAGTTTTCGGCATTCTCTGTATATTGAGAGAGGGTGCAGTAGTTTATAGTTTGTAGCATGCAAGGGTAGTGACAGTAGATTAAGGCTATTGGGTACAGCGTAGACCGAGTGTGTTCAGAACTGTGCCAATCTTGTCCTTGTCTGCTGAGAATGCAGATGAGGTACAACGTTGGCGGTTCAGGATGGGAGGTAAAGCTTGAATCTAATTGATGAGGAAGTCTAATTAAAATCTCAATTCGTGTTCCAAATTAAATTTTGCTTTGAAATCTTCAGAAGGGACTTTGAACCCAAGACTCTATCCAACCTCAATCTTCAAAGTTTACATTTAAATCGGGCTATTCTTAAGAGTTTGCAAGTATTTATTTGCTATATATCTGATTCTCAAAATTGTTAAACACATGCTTTGGATGAGTTTACATATCCTTGCTTCAAATGAGCCTTCAAATAAAATAATTATCCACAGTTCCATAAAAAATCTAAATTAATTTGGAGTAGTTATGGCAGATGAATTTATCAACTGAACTAAATCCTTTAAACAACAAATATTATCATAGGCTATTCCTTCCAAGCCAATATTTCTATTTAAAGAGCAGTTCTGTTTCACAGGAGCTTAGTTGAGTAGTTACAATGCCTGTTATTAATTAATATTACCATATTGTTCTTAAAGAAATTTCAGATTATTCTAGTATTTGCGCTCAAAATTATTTCACAGCAACTTAGAGAAGGAAGTGTTATTGTTTGAGGAAGTACTGGAAAGTAAGACGAAGAGTTGATATGTTTCGGGATCAATTCACTAAGTTTTTATATGTTGCTGTCACAATAGATATAAATAAGTTAGATTAACTTGGCAAAGAGTTAGCCGTATGCATGTTTGGGTGCGTGTTAGCATAGTAGTGACTTTAAACAAAGCACATTTCTTAAATTTTGGACACTTGTAGGTGTTTCAATGGCATAGCGGGTGATAGATACCAAATATGCCTCACATGTAGCAATAGAAGAGGAACAGGTCGCATTCAGTGCAGTAGGAAATTTATTCTCAATAATAAATGTTGAAAATGTGAGAAATGTTATTTAAAACGTAGGCATACACTGCAGTTAGTAAAACCAGGGTTCAGTATTACTGCAAAACCACAAGCAGTTTTGTTTATAAAAACAGACAATGTTATAAAAGGGGGCGATATAAAATTCATTAAGAGCTAGGTTGTCTTAGTTTTGTTCCTGATTTATAAGGACTGCTGGTGGTTTTATATAGAAAATATAATAATAATTTTGAACCCTCAATTTTTAGTCTTGAATGTTTGAAACTATTGGAGTCGTAGAGTGCAGAGAGTTTTCTGAATGGAGTTTGAGTTGTTTGACTAGGAGCAGTGGGACCTGGGCCAAATTCCGTCACTAAAACCATTTCCAACATAACGTGCACTGGGATGAGTTCTACTGATCCAGCCTTCTGTTCTATTCAACCTGGAATCAAAGTCTGCTTGGGCAGATGGAAAGCAGCCACCATTAACAGCCACTGAGTCACCCTAGTGTGATAGGACATCTAGTTGCAGTTCAAGGGTGGAGGCCCAGGCAGGAAACATTACAAGCATAGTATCCTGCTGGGTTCCCTCACGCCTGGACCGCTATTCTTCCATTTAAATTTCACTTTATTGGTGTCTAAATGCACTCCCATTGTTCGCCAGCGCCATATCTCTCTCCCCATCTCCCTGTGAACGTTGTTCCATTCTGGTCTACTCCATCTCTCTTATTTCGCATCCAAAGTCAGTTGCCCCTTTTTTCCAGTTTGCTCCGGTTCCTTTAGCATCTCTCCTTTGGGCTTTGTTCCCTCCCATACCCAAAGGGTGATCGAGGCAGTAGTGCCACAGTTCTGCATTCAATCTGCAAGAGAGTGGCGATTCTTGTCAATCTGTTAAAGACTGCACTCAGGCGGGGGGCGGGGGGGGGGGGGGGGGGGGGAGAGAGCGGGGGTGGTGAAGCCTTTCACTCCGTGTACGCTTTCTTCCTCTGCTTCTTTAAGGACACCCTCGTCCTAGACCCAGAGTCACAGAATCACAGGCGGGTTGGAGGATGGATAGAGGCCATTTGGCCATTCAGTTTATTCTATCCCTGCGCAAGATCAATCTTTATCCCCGACCCCACCGTCCCTCCCCATCCTCTCCCCATTGTTCTGTAGTTAGTTCCATCATGAGAATGGTAGACCACTTGCTTCACCTTTTAACTTGGGAGCCGCCACAAGATCATGTCATGAGATCATAAGATCATGAGATTCATCCCAGAATCGCCCCAGTGAATCTCCCCTGCACTGTTTCCGTTGAAAACATTTATTTTCATAAATACAGACACCAAATTAAACACATTACTCCAGAAGTGATCCCATCTGCTCCTGTAAAGTTGCAACAAATCATCCCTGGTTATACACTGTACACTCCTTGCAATAAAGGCCAACATTGCATCTGCCTTCCTATTGCTGTACCTATAAGCAGTCCATTTGTGTTTCATGCACTGACACCCTATGTACCACAACATCGTGTGGTCTCATTCCATTTAAATTATTTTTCCGTGTTCATTCTTCCACCTGGAGTTTATATTTTTGCACTTTGCATTTTCTCACTTTGTACACTCACTAAATCTGCCATCATGGGATCTTCATGTCTACACAACTTGCTAAACTCACCCAAGGATGCAAAGTGCCGGAGTAACTCAGCGGTTCAGGCAGCATCTCTGGAGAACATGGATAGGTGACATTTCAGGTCAAGACCCTTCCTCAGACCGCTCTGAGGATGGGTCTCGACCTGAAAAGTCACCTATCCATGTTCCCAAGCTACCTGACCTACTGAGTTACTCCAGCACTTTGTAACCTTTTGTGTATTAACCAGCATCTACAGTTCCATGTTTCTACATTGCTAAACCACCTATATTTGTACTTTCTTCAAATCTGCTTTCACTCAGTCCCTTCATCTATGTCATTGTAACAGAATATGTGGGCTGATGGGCCTGTTTCCATGCTGCGTGTCTAAGCTAAACTAAACAACCCCAGATGTGTCCTGTCTGCAATAGAAGGTGTTTCCATTATTCGACTTCCCCAGCGTTCCTGCCTCAGGCAATTTTACCCCCACCTGGAGTTGCGATATTAATACATCTTGCTTTACAAATTCCCCGAAGGATCTTTCAGCTCCAGTCAAGCAGTCTTCCAGCTACTCTCTGTTAAGGCCGAGAAAGAGTACCTACAATCACTCCGATTTGTTGGCGTTTTGGAATCCGTCCTGTCCTGATTCTGTCTTAAATTCCCCCGAGAAATAAAAATGGAAAGCCCAGGGGCCTGTTTGGCAGGAAGCTCCTCTACCATCTCTGCAGCGCCTTCATGGACATAGCCACTGGGGTATGCTATACCCATTGTAGGGGGAAGTTGGTGTAGAACTTGTGGGTCAGATGAAGAGGGGGATAGTGATGGTGGTGGAATCAAAGGGCAGAGAGAGAGAGAGGGGTGAATTGTATTTGGTGAAAGAAAGGATAGACGACTTGGGCCGAAGGGCCTGTCCCGGGCTGTATGACTCTGACGCTGCTTGACCTTGTTGGGTGGTGTCACCAATTGAAGTTGGTTGTTGTAAAGTATCTCTGATGCTTGCTTCAGCAGGTCACATGGGTATTGGCCTCGTCAAACTTTCAGGTTCTTCAGAGGTCTTGCTCGCCATTTGAAATTTGGGCTGACGATGGGTGCTGTCAGAGACCCAGGTTCAATCCTGACCACGGGTGCTGTCTGCACGGAGTTTGTATGTTCTCCCTGTGACCGCGTGGGTTTCTCCGTGTGCTCCTGTTTCCACCAGTACTCCAAAGACGTGCAGGATTGTAGAATAATTGGCTTCTGTAAATTACCCCTAGGGTATAGGATAAATCTAGTGTATGGGTGATTGTTGGTCGGCTCAGACTCAATGGGTCAAAGGGCCTTTTCCATGCTGTATCTCTAAAATAAACTCAATGTGGAGCTGAGGGTGGGTTTCTCAGTTGTGTGATTGCTTGCCTCAAAGCACAGTGTGGGACCAAAGTCAGGTGTAGGCCAGACAAGATAGTGACAGCAAGTAGTCTGAACTACGGATAATAATTGACCCAGCTGACTACCAGTTGTGGGATTTTAAATAGACTTTCACGAACCAGCACACCAGTTATTGCATTTACTTCTGTAACCAATGAAGATTTGAACCCTCCAGCTTCACACTTCATGCCTCTTCTCTCCCTATCTTCTTATCCTTAGTCTTATCCGCTAGCCTTTGTCCAACCGATCAACTATCCCCCCTCCCCCTCACCTGTATCCACCTATCACTTGCCAGGCTTTGTCCCACCCTCACCTCTCTTCCAGCTTTCTCCCTCATTCTTCAATCAGCCTGAAGAAGGGTCCCCACTTGAAATGCTGCCCATCCATAATCTCCAGGGATGCTGCCTGACCCATCCATAATCTCCAGGGATGCTCAGTTACTCCAGCACTTTGTGTCCTTTTTCATAAACCAGCATCTGCAGTCCCCTCGTGTCTAAACTTGAATTCACCTCCGGGCTGTTTCAATCTCAAGTTGCAATTCTCCCCCCATCATTTCAATGCCACTTCCCAGTGTGTGTGATTATCTTTCCCGAGTTATTGTTGGATGATTATTTCTGTAAGCATCTTGTGCACTGACGGCAATTCAATATGGAGACAAGCTTCGGGGTCAGCAGAAGTCCAAGATGGGATCATCACGGTCCAAGCTGTCAATCTGACCAACTAAGCCTAGAATTCAGGGTCTGGGACCAGAGGCTTTAGTCAGAATAAAAGGACATACCTTTAGTTTCCATACCTTTAGAAAGGCGATGAGGTGGAATTTCTTTAGTCAGAGCATGGTGAATCTGTGGAATTCATTGCCACAGATGGCTGTGGTGGCCAAGTGAATGGAATTTTTAAGGTGGAGATTGACAGATTCTTGATTAGTAAGGGTGTCAGGGTTTATGGGGAGAAGTTAGGAGAATGGGGTTGAGAAGGAAAGATAGATCGGCCATGATTGAATGGCGGAGTAAACTTGATGGGCCAAATGGCCTAATTCTGCTCCTAGAACTTATGAACATTATCCAGGATCCCAACCCTATACATTATCTACCCATGTTTTCCAGAGATGCTGCCTGACCCGCTGAATTACACCAGCACTTTGTGTCCTTTTGTGTAAACGAGAATTGTGTCTCCAGAATTTATCTCCTCTGACCATTGATGTTCCTCAAGCTCTCCACCATAAAAGCTTCCTCTGTTAATACAATCACTATTTGAAGGATTGATCGGCCATGGTCATATTGACTTGCAGGGGGGCTTTTAGTTTCTCAGTGTGGTTTCCAAAGATGTGCCAGTCATTTCCTGAACAGATGGGATGCACGAGAAATGAAGGATGCATGGAAAATGACGGCGGGATGCACGAGGAATGCAACGGGATGCAGGAGCAGGGCATTGATATGTGGTGGCTCATTGAGCACAGGAGGAATGGCAGATTCAGAGCAGGACGCTTGGAAAACGTTGGCGGGACGCGTCAAAACCGGAACAGCGCATGGGAAATAACGCGATGCATAGAAAAGGTTGGCGGGATGCATGAGGATTGGAACGGTGCATGGGGGGGGGTTGCAATAGTTGCAGGCTGCATCGGCCAGTGCTGAGCCGCATTACTGCACGCTTGCAACATTAAACAGGAGACCCAAGCTCGCCGTTGCAGACAAGGCTGGAATTCAGCCAGCAATGGGTCTTCAGAGGAAGCCGCCTTGTTCGGCCTTACTCGAGCATGGTTCAGAGTGAGGGCCAGGTAATCAAAAGCACCATCAGACCTTGGCCCCCTTGAGTTCACCATGCTCTTCCACTTGCCAAAGAGGAGCTGCAAAGGGCTGAGCACGAGGTACCAGCCCGCCCAGCAGTGACTAATTTAGCAAATATTAGATTTACTAGGGTTTTTACGGGGTCTCTTGCGTGTGACACCTTCTCACACTTGACAGCAAGGACTGCTAGTTTGGCCAGTCTATTGATGACCCCGTGATCTCTGGTCAAACCCTGATGGCATTGTCCATCTATGACTCAGTTATAACTATTGCTAGTGTTTTGCACGAGAGGAACCACACTGAGAAATGACCGCTGCGCACCATGGTCGCTCATCAGAGTGTCATTGGCTTTCACCGACACCAATCCCGAGCTTAGCGTAATGCAAGACAGCGAAAGTTTTAAAAAAAAGTAACAATAAATCTAAAATAAAATCAGGGCAGTACAGTGGCACAGCTGGCAGAGCAGCTGCCTCACAGCATCAGAGACCCAGGTTCGATCCTGACCTCAGGTGTTATCTGTCTGTGTGTGGAGTTTGTATGTTCTCAAAGACGTGCAGGTTTATAGCTCAATTGGCCCTCTGTAAATTGCCCCGTGTGTGTAGGGAGTGGATGAGAAAGTGAGATAACATGGAACTAGTGTGAACGGGTGATCGATGGTCAGTGTGGAGTTGGTGGGCCAAAGGGCCTGCTCCCATGCTATATCTCTAAACTAAACTAACCTGATAGCTAATGCTGGAATTATTCAGCAGATCAGGCTGCATCTGTGGAGAGTGAAACAGAATTAAATTTAGAAGAAGGGTCTTTGCCCTGTTCAGTTAACCGTTTCTCTTTCCACAGATGTGAATTTACCCGGCAAAATAAATATAATTTCCTATGTTCATTATTCCAGTGGTAAAGCGGCTGGTTTTGGGCTGGTACTCAAAATGCCTGCATCTATGATCTACAGACATTAGTTCGAAGCTGAAGAACTTAAAATCAAATAACTAAATCAATATGGAATGAGTTCATGTTCATAACTCATAGGAACAGAATTACGCCATTCGGCCCATCGAGTCTGCTCCGCCATTCAATCATGGCTGATCTATCTTTCCCTCTAAACCCCATTCTCCTGCCTTCTCCCCGTAACCTTTGATGCCTTCACTAATCAAGAATCTGTCAATCTCTGTTTTAAAAATACCCAATGACTTGGCCTCCACCACTGTCTGTGGCAATGAATTCTGCAGATTCACCAGCCTCTGTCTAAAGAAATTCCTCCTCATCTCCTTTTTAAAGGTACGTCCTTTTATTCTGAGAGATGAAATGAGAAATGAACGAGTAACATCAGCAGTGGTGACCACAAAGAGTCCAGACCTTCACTACCGCCCTTCAATCTAACTCTTCAATCCGATCTTGTATGACAGGCACAACAGGGAGACCCGCCCAGCCCCTTCACATAGCCTGGCAAACAGTGGTGTAAACAACGTAATTCTTGTAAGGATTGTGCTGGCTGTTTTCTTACTGGTGTGGATTGCCAGTTTATCTTCTCTGCTCTGGAAATAAGGAACTACAGATGTTGGTTTACCAACCAATTCTTAATCCTAAACAATCCCAGCATCCTAAAACAACCCGAAGCATCCTAAACACCTCACACATCATCAATCCTCTATCTTGACACTCTGCAACTCTCTAATCCGTATGTCTCACACCTGATGTGTTCATCTCTGGCCTTTGTCCACCCATCTGTCTATCTATCACTCCCTTCCCCTCTCGCCTGTGTTCCCTCCACTCCTCCTGTAACCTGCCATGCTTTGTGTTCCTTCCCACCCCTGCAACCAGTCTGGCGATGGGTCCCAACACAAAATGTCTCCTTTCTATGTTCTCCAATGAGGCTACTTGGCCTGTTGAGCAACTCCAGCATTTTGTGTCTTCTCAGCTGCTTCAAAGGGCGATTGAGAATGTCCACTAAATGTGTCCTTGCTGATGCCACTTACAACGCGTGGACAAGTTACTAGAGGGAGGGAGAACATCATTGTACTGGTGCAGTAATCTCATTACAAGCCTGACAGGGATTATGAAACAGTTTAGTGCGATAGGCTTGGAGAAGATACTTCCACTTGTGAGCAGACCAGAACAAAGTATCGTAAATATCCATCAAAAAGAACAACCAACCCATCAAGGAATTCACAGACGTGGGATGTGGAGAGAGTGATTGAGGTGGAAGCAACATTTACGAGGAAGTTGAGTAAGAGAAATGGAACTAAAGGATGTGGGGATGGGTGGGAGGATGCTGGTGGGAGCAGTGGTGTGGACATCAAAACCACGATGGAGACACAACGACCTGCAAATGTAGGAATCTTGAGCAAAACACAAAGTGCTGGAGATTCTCAGCGGGTCAGGCAGCATCTGTGGAGGGAATGGAGAGTTTGTTCTGAAGAAGGGACACAGCCGAAACATCGCCTGTCCATCCCCTCCACAGTTGCTGCCTGACCTGTTGCATTCTTTGTGTCTTATTCCTTACATAGTTATTGCACAAATTATTAACCAAATGCATTTAGCCTCCCATTGACCGTGGAAGGAATTATTGGGAACCCTTCAGAACCAAAAGCAACTCCCAATGAAAGGCATCTAATGTGGCCATCCGTTGAGGGCACAGTGCCTCCCAATGACGAACATCAAAGTGACAGGAAGCTATGGCTTTTATCTCCCGGAGGCAGTCTCCTTCCTCCGGATAAAATGAACCAGGATTGAGGTGTCACAAATTGCAAGTTGCTAATGCACAGGGAGCTCGGTGCTGACTCAAGGCTGTTTGTCCAAGTTCGCTCGATGGGTTCTACACAGTAAGAGAATCTAGCATTGGGAAGGGAGGTTTGAGCAGGGAAACGGTGCTGAGGTAAAAGATCACCTATGTTCTTACTGAATGGTGGGGCAAGCATGAGGGGCCCAAGGATCCTCTCTGCTCCTGTTTCTTACCTTCCCTCGATGGAGCTGGTCCTGTCAACGTGCGGTAACCAGTTACTCTCAACCGATCTTAACCAAGGTTAATGAAGGCACGGTGAGACAAGTTGTTTGGGCGATGATAATGCCGATGTTGGGAGCCAGATGGGGGCATGTTGTGGGAATCTTTGCAATAAGGATGTCTGTACAGCTCCTGAAGACCCACACAAGCATGAGTGATTCAGCCTGGAGTGAAACACTTCCAATTTGCAATAAAGCATTCTTCTCAGTAATGTCTGGGTCCATCTTTTGATTGAAGAAGCACAGCAGACTGCTTTAGCTTCCTCCATTAGATCATCTCCCCCAACAGCGAAAAGAATGTGCCGTGTTTTGACAGAATATTTTAATACAGAACAATCCTTTGTCTTCATAATGTTAAATCCAACCGCCCTTCTCCCCATACTCTGTGTTTATCACTGACAAGTTGAGTTCTGTGATTTCTTGCCATGTCTGTTTGTCTGTTTGCATCAGTCTCCATATTGCCCAGTTCCCCCACCCCCCTTCACCCACGTACCATGCATTGAGAGATTTGGCTAAACGCTGAGATTGATGCACAACTCTGTGTGGGTAGGTCCGATTACTCCCGTGGGTGTGTGTGTGTCAGAGGTTCAGAGAACAACAGTCACTCAACTTCACTCCTGGATCCCACGTGAGATTAAGTGACGGACAGTATTAGCTCCGTTTAATGTCATTGTTTAAACCGATTAAGAAGCTTTCCTGATAAATACTTTGGTGTGAAGGTTTTATTTAGTTCAGGAATTTGTTGCCTCAAGGCATTTTACAGCTATTTGTAAAAATGGAAAACAAAATGTTTAACCGATCTGAATATTTTACAAAATAAATTGAATGATTAAACTTTGCCGATGTTCTTGCATTACTTGCGATTGCACAAAACTTGGTTAATCAGCGTGAGAAGTTCTTCATATTATTCCAGGCACTCACACCACTGTTTTAGTGAGGGAGCTTGACACTGCGGGAGGGGCGGTAGTGAGGGAGAACCACACTGTGTGGGGGGGGTGGGGGGGGTGGTAGTGAGGGAGTGTGCACTGTGGGGGGGGGGGTTGTGAGGGAGTGCCACACTGTGGGGGGGGGGCGGTAGTGAGGGAGTGCTGTACTGTGGAGGGGGTGGGTGGTAGTGAGGGAGTGCTGCACTGTGGGGGGGGCAGTAATGAAGAAGTGCCGCACTGTGTGGGGGGGGGTAGGGAGAGGGTGCCGCACTCGGGGGGGGGGGGGTAGTGAGGGAGTGCCACACTGTGGGGGGGGGGGGGGTGGTAGTGAGGGAGTGCCATACTGTGGGGGGGTGGTGGTAGTGAGGGAGTGCTGCACTGTGGGGGGGGGAGTGAGGGAGTGCTGCACTGTGCGGCGGGGGGGTGGTAGTGTGGGAGTGCTGCACTGTGGGGGACGGACGGTAGTGAGGGAGTGCTGTACTGTGGAGGGGGTGGGTGGTAGTGAGGGAGTGCTGCACTGTGGGGGGGGGGCAGTAGTGAAGAAGTGCCGCACTGTGTGGGGGGGGTGTAGTGAGAGAGTGCCGCACTCGGGGGGGGGGGTTAGTGAGGGAGTGCCACACTGTGGGGGGGGTGGTAGTGAGGGAGTGCCATACTGTGGGGGGGTGGTGGTAGTGAGGGAGTGCTGCACTGTGGGGGGGGGGGAGTGAGGGAGTACTGCACTGTGCGGGGGGGGGGGGGTGGTAGTGAGGGAGTGCCGCACTGTGAGGGGAGGGGGGCAGTTCTGAGGGAGTTCTGTGTGCATTTGAGACAAAGTGGAGGCACAAGGAACTGCAGATGCTGAAATCTTGAGCAAAATACAAAATGCTGGATGAACTCAGCGGGTCAGGCAGCATCTCTGGAGGGAATGTACAGATGACGTCTCAGGTTGGGACCCTTGAAAGAAAGTAATTTGCAGGGCATTGTGAAAAGGGTGGGTGATTAGAATTGATTACATCACTTTCTCAGCAGCCAGTGTGAACTCAAATGACCTTCCAGTGAACGCTCTGGGGTCATATCACCCAGAAACAGGCCCTTCGACCCAACCTATCCATGCCGACCAAGACGTCTCAACTGTGCTAGTCCCATTTGCCAGGGTTTGGCCCATCTCCCTCTAAACCTATCCTATCCATGTACTTGTCCAAATGTCTTTTGTACATGCCTCAAATACCTCCTCTGCAACTCAATTTCCATATACCCACCACTTTCTGTATGAAAAAGTTGTCCCTCGGGTTCCTCTTTCCTTACTCACCTTAAACCAATGTTCTCTAGTTCTAGATTCCCCTACTCTGGGTAAAAGACTTTATGCATCCACCATATCTATTCCCCTCGTGATTTTATGCACCTCTATAGGTTCACCCCTCAGACACTTGATGGGCCGAATGGCCTAAGTCTGCTCTTATGACTTATGGACATTAACCTGGTCTTTTCCAGCCCCTGACTATGATAAATCCCCCCCCGCCGTTGGTGAATCTGCCTGACCCCTCTCTGGGGCTCACATCATTCCTATTGTGCGGTGGCCAGAACTGGCCCCACTCATTAGCGATAGACGCCTCTCCCTTGCCCACTGCTCCCTCTGAGACCCCCCCCCCCCCCCCAAGATTGAAGCCCCATCTTTCGAGATGGAGATCAATCCACCCTTCGCCGGAGAGCTGAAGAGGGCTTGCAAGAGAGATGAAGAGCAGAGAAACAGTGGTAATGTGATGACAATAAGCCTCTCTGCTTGCACACACAAAAATGGTCATTACTGGGGATTTCATTTGCACAAATGTATTTAAGGGCCTCGACGCTGGCCAATTCCTATGTAGACATTTAATACAGTGGGAGAAGTGAGGAGAGAATGCTGAGCAGGCAAAGTGTGAACAAACCATGTTCATGAGCCAGGAGTTGCAACACCTTGTGACCGCACCCTGTGGACGGAATCAGTCGGGCTAGTCTCCCTGGGTCAAAGATGGTTAAGAGTCATAGAATCATACAGCGTGGAAACAAGGCCTTCAGCTCAACTTACCCATGCTGGCCAACATACCTCGTCTACTCTAGTCCCACCTGCTTGCATTTGACCCATATCCTTCGAAACTTATCCTATCCAGGTACCCGTCTAAATGAAGAGGAGATGGGAAGATCTGTACCTGTGCAAGTGTCTTTCAAATACTATTATCATACCTGCCTTAACTGCCTCCTCTGGCAGCTCGTTCCATACACCCACCACCCTCTGTGTGCAAACGTTGCCACTCTGGTTTGTAAATAACCTTGACCCTCTCACATAAAACATATGTCCTCTGGTTCTTAATTCCCTTAGTCTGGGTAAAATTCTCAGTGCATTCACCCTAACTAGTCCCCTCATGATTTTATACACTTCTATAAGATCACCCCTCAACCTCCTGCACTACAGGGAATAAAGTCCTAGCCTTCCCAATCTCTCTCAGTAGCTCAGGCCCTCGAGTCCTGGCAACATCCTTGGAAATTCACTGCTCCAACCTGCTTTAATTTCTCTGCCCTGTCTCCAGAGAAAGTGGAAGTCTGTTTAAATAATGAAAACAGAGCTGTACATGTGTTCCAGGTGAGGTGTCATGAGAAATATATTTTTATCACCAAATTCCCATATGTCCACGTTTAATTTTTGTGATCCTAGCCACTTATTCTCAGATTTTCATTTTACTTCAAAATCATACATTGACAATGAAGTGATTTGAACTCACAACCTTCAGATTTGTTGGCCTGTTCGCAGAGGCATAGACTCACAGAGATACAAGGAAGTGCAGGTGCTGGTTTACAAAAGTTACACCAAGTGCTGGAGTAATTCAGCACAGTAACCCGGCCTGACCCGCATTTATCTTAGAATCATAGGGCTGTATAGTGAGGGTGGCACGGTGGCGCAGCGGTAGAGTTGCTGCCTTTTAGCGCCAGAGATCCAGGTTCAATCCTAATTACAGGTGCTGTCTGTACAGTTTGCACATCCACTCTGTGACGAGTGGGTTTTCTCTGGATGCTCCGGTTTCCTCCCACACGCCAAAGATGCGCAAGTTTGTAGATTAATTGGCTTCCGTAAATTGTAAATTGTCCCTTGTGTGTAGAATAGTACTAGTGTGATTGGTTGATTGCTGGTTGGCGCAGACAGGTGGGCCGAAGGGCCTGTACCTACGCTGCAATTCTAAACCAAACTAAACTAAATTACAGCACAGAAATAGGTTCTTTGGACCATCACATCCATGCTGACCTTTTTGCCCAACTTAACTAGTCCCATTTGCCTGCATTCGGGCTGTATCCTTCCAAACCTTGCCTGATTAAGTGCTTGTCTAAATGCCTCTTAAACACAGTAATTGCATCTGACTCCATCATCTCCTCTGGGAGTGAGTTACCACACTCTCTCACAGTCCCGGGTGAGGAGCCAGTTTCATCCATTGTTACTCCTACCTACAGTCTGAGCCCAATAGATACCCACAGTTTACACTTACAAAGCCTTGAAGTCATCTTCTGTTAAAAATGTAAACCTGCATTAAAACTGCTGGCAGAGGAAGATTATGCAATTGTACATTCATTCTGTAGAGTGCAATGGAACAGTGCAGCACAGGAGCAGGCCCTTCAGCCCACAATGTACGGGCCGAGCACAACGCCAAATTAAACTAATCTCCTCTGCCTGTTCGTGATCCATGTCCTTCCATTCCCTACATCTCCATGTTCCTGTCCAAAATCATCAGTCAGCACAGGGATCATCATCCCTCCTTAGGAGACTGAAGAAATTCGGCATGTCTCCAGTGACTCTTGCAAACATCTACAGATGCACCATAGAAAGCATACTCCTGAGTTACATCACAGCTTGATTTGGGTACAACTCTGCCCAAGACTGCAAGAAATTTCAGAGAGTTGTAGATGTAGCCCAGTCCATCACACAGACCAGACTCCCCACCGTTGACTCTGTTGACACTTCACGCTGCCTCGGAAAAGCAGCCAACATAATCAAAGACTTGTCCCGCCCGGTCATCCCTTCTTCCGGCTCCTGTCCGGCAGAAGGAACAAAAGCTTGAAAGCGCGTGCGCACCACCTGAATCAGGAACAGCTTCTTCCCCTCTGTTATCAGGTTTCTGAACAGTCCTTCCACAAGCTAGGTTACCGTCCGATTCACCTCTACCTCATTGCGGACATTGGACTTTGTCTCTGGAACTGGTGCGCTATAATGCTGAGAACTCCACCAATCAGCCAAAACATTATGACCTGATCAGCCAAAACATTATGACCACCTGCCTAATATGCTATTGGTCCTCCGTGTACAGCCCCATACGCAGCAGCGTGTGATGCACTGTGTATTGTGACACATTCCTCCTGTGACCATCATTAAAATTTTCTGTGACGTGCCACAATAGACCTACAGTCGGTTCGGACCAGACGGGATAGCCTTTGTTGCCCTTGTGCATCGATGAGCCTTCGGCATCCAACACCCTGTCGCCGGTTTGTGGTTTGTCCCTCCTCGGACCACTTTCGGTTGGAACTCACCACTGCTGACCGGGAACACTCCACAAGCCTTGCCGTTTCAGAGATGCTCTGACCCAGTCGTCTGGCCATAACAAATTGGCCCTTGTCAAAGTCGCTCAGGTCTTTACTCCTGCCCATTTCTCCTGCATCCACATCAACTTCAAGAACTGACTGCTCACTTGCTGCCTAATATATCCCACCCCTTGACAGGTGCCATTGTAACAAGATAACCAATGTTATTCTCTTCGCCTGTCAGTGGTCATAATGTTTTGGCTGATCAGTGTATATTCTGCACTCTGTATCTTCTCGTTTGCTCTACCTATTGTACTTGAGTTTGACTTGATTGTACTTGGGTATGGTATTATCTGATCTGTTGGGACAGCGTACAAGACAATGATTTTCACTGTACCTCAGTACACATGACAAAAATAAACCTAAACATAAACCTCCTGCAGAATAGACATCCTAGACAAAACCTATCCTTAATTGCCCCTAAAGTGAATGTGCCAGAGCCATTAGAGGGCAGCTGCAGATGAGCATTTTGTGTGGGTCTGGAGTTACAGGCAGGCCAGCAAGTAGTCACGCAGAGGGGATTTAAAAACAATGAGTATTTTTATGGTCCCCTTTACTGTAATTAGCTTTCCCATTTCAGATTTATTTCATCAACTAAATTTAAATTTCTACCATCCACAGTCAGATTATCTGTCCGCACTTCTCAGCCCGGGAGTTTGAAGCTAAACAATTCCTTCAACCCACATTGCACAGGCCCATGGTGCAGTACAGCACAGAAACAACCCCTTCGGCCCATCATGTCCATGCTCACCAATGTACCTACCCATTGATCCGTTACCTCAGCTGTGCGTGCACGTTCTCCCTGTGACTGCATGGGTTTCCTCGGGGTGCTCCCGTTTGCTCCCATATCCCAAATATGTCCTGGTTTGTGGATTAATTGGCTTCCATAAATTGCCCCATAGTGTGTAGGATGCGAAAGTGGGGTAACATAAAACTAATGTTTAAGTGATCGATGGTCGGTGTGGACTCTGTGACCCAAAGGGGCTGTTTCTTTCAACCAAGCAAACAAAACTGTGAGAGTATGGGAACAGATCTGGGTAGGAGACTCACTGGAGACCTTCCCCCAAACAGTGTCAGGATGGTGGATTGAATGTCTTTCTCCATGTGGTTCAATCCTCGAACGTTATGGATGGGATGAAGAGAAGATTAAAAGCAGACCATTGCCACTTGAGGGTTGTGGATTAATTGCACATTTACACTGAATAAAGATACACAACATCGAGAGTAACCCTTTTAATACGAAAACTAATTTGTTTGAATAAATACAGCAAAAATTTCCTTACAATATTCTGTTGGTTCAGTCCCACTGTACAAAAGATGGTTCGACATCACAACACCAATTATTTTCCAAATCCTCGATTAATAATTTAGAAGATTATAAGAAAATATCCCAATGCTAATTTTAATCTACAATAGAATTTTAGTACAATCCAGGCAACCTCGAGATAATCCTAAACACCAACCAGTCAACAAAGAGGTTGAGAGAGCAAAAGGGATATTCTATTCTGCTGATGTCCATGGTTCACTCACTTTCTGGAAGTATCTCCAAAATGGTGAACATGTCTTCCCTCTTTTGCCCCTGACTCAGGCTGCCCTGTTCTTCTACAAACCTCCCCCGTTCTCAAGGTTTGCTTTGTCTCTTGTTTCTGATTCCTTCAACCAAAGTATGCAAGGACCTGATGGACCAAACATCTGGAAACATTGGATGTCGAGGCTGGTTGGTGGGCAAGAGATGGTAAGGGATTGTCATGCAGACTTTTATTATTTTGAGCATGAAACAGATCAATTCAAGGGGCAGTGGGTCCCTCAACCCAACCCTAGCCAAGGCATGGCTCAATGCTGAGGGTACTTTGGCATACAATGGGCAGACCTTCAATCAACTGCCAAGCCCCTTCCTGCTGCTGACAAAGTGCCTTGGACCTTCCAACAACAACCCCTAGAGATCTCCACTGCAAACTTCTCCCAGTCTTCATAAGTCATAGGAGCAGAATTTTGCCATTCATCCCATCGAGTCTACTCTGCCATTCAATCATGGCTGTTCCATCTATCCCTCTCAACCCCATTCTCCTGTCTCCTCCCCGTAACCCCTGGCACCCTTACTAATCAAGAATCTGTCAGTCTCCGCTTTAAAAATATACATTGACTTGGCCTCCACCGCCATTTGTGGCAATGAATTCCACAGATTCACCACCCTCTGACTAAACACATTCCTCCTCATCTCCTTTCTAAAGGTACATCCTTTTACTCTGAGTGCCCTCTGGTCCTAAGCTCTCCCACTCGTGGAAACATCCTCTCTGTACCTACCCTATCCAGACCCGTTTCATGGTCTGAGTAACAACTGTTCACTATAACTCCCTCTTTCCTGTTAGGTAGCTAATTTCCTGTCCACGTTGCCACCACTTATTAAATTCCAGGGCCTCCAATCCATTCTGTCTGAAGAAGGGTCCTGACCTGAAATGTCACTTATCCATGTTCTCCAGAGATGCTGCCTCACCCGTCAAGTTACTCCAACACTTTGTGTCTTTCTTTGGTAAACCAGCATCTGCAGTTACTTGTTATTACTTACAATCTGTATTTGAGTCAGTGCCATTTGGAAGTCGATAGTCACCTCATCAATCCCCCTATCCTGTATCTGTACACTGTGCACAGCTTGATTCTAATCATGTGTAGTCTTTTCACTGACCAGATAGCAGGCAATAAAAAAAGCTTTTCACTGTACCTCGATATATGTGACAATAAACTAAACAATTCCTTCATTAAAAAACTATTAGATTAATTAAATGATTTAACTTTAATGAGTTCATGCTGGCCTTTGCATATTAATCCAGTCTTGTCCAATTGACTATGAATTCCAGACTGATTGTTCTGTCATTATTGTGTTTAACTCTGCACTCTTAGCTGAACAAGGGTGTAAGTATGCTATTTTCCATTCTTTGGGCAGTGCTTTGAACGTACAGATATTTGGGAGATTAAGGCCCGAAGCTCCACAATTGTTTTCTTTCAGCGTCCTGTGATACGTTCCATCTGGACCAGCAGATTTATCTAATTTATGGAGCTGATCTTCTCCCTCCTCTTTATCAGCCCTCCACCCATCCACAATCTCTTCCTTTGCCTGATTCCAGCCTAGCTCCCCTGAAACTCCATGATCTCAAACAAACTTATCTCCAAACCCCTGGACCAAGGAGACAACACCCGCTCTCTCTGCCACTGGATCCTCAATCTTCTGACCCATAGACCACAGGTGGACACAAAATGCTGGAATAACTCAGCGGGTCAGGCAGCATCTCTGGAGAGAAGGAATGGGTGATGTTTCGGGTCGAGACCCTTCTTCAGACTGAAGATGGGTCTCGACCCGAAACGTCACCCATTCCTTCTCTCCAGAGATGCTGCCTGACCCGCTGAGTTACACCAGCATTTTGTGTCTACCTTCGATTTAAACCTGCATCTGCAGTTTTCTTTCCGACCCACAGAGCGCAATCGGTGAATAAAGGCCACAGCTAGGGCCGCTGCATCTCAGCGCTAGAGACCCGGGTTCAATCCTGACCTCGGTGCTGTCTGTGTGGAGTTTACATGTTCTCCCAGTGACCGCATAGGTTTCCTCCCACATCCTAAAGGTGTGCAGGTTGTAGGTTAATTGGCCCTCTATTAATTGTTCCCAGTGTGTAGGGAGTGGATGCAAATGTGGAATAACATAGAAGTAGTGAGAGCGGGTGAGTGATGGTCAGCGAAGGACCTGTTTCCACTCTGTATCTCTGAACTAAAACTAAAACACACCCTGCAGCAGTATTCTCCAGCTGCTGTGCAGTCCTTGTCCAGCATGTCCGCACTGCCCCACTGCAATAATCAACCAGAACCAGAACCAAGGTCTCAACATGTAAATGTTCTCTTGGCCTCTGAGCATCCCACCTCCATCTCACAACATCTCAGGGCCAAAGTCCCTCGAGAAGATAGTTGGAATTCCTTTTGACCTTCACTGCCAGTTTTTTTTTCACACTCTCTCTTACTTTCTGCATCTCTTTCCTTTTTCAGTTCCCCTCTGAACGTTTTGTTCCCAGCCTAGTTCTCACTTCTGTTCACAAGTTGGTCTCTGTCCTCGGCTCCATTTCTCTGCTCCAGTTCACTCTCGATCCTTTGGGCCATCTGAACCACTCTGCCCTCTGCCCTCGTGGAAAGGACCGTGCAATGCTTTCACCTTAAAGACCTCCGCTGTCCAATTCCAGTTTTAGAGTCATAGAGTCATGGAGTCATTGGCTGCCAACCTTTGTTTGAATCCCATTCTAACTGACCCTTCTCTAATCGAGAACTCGTACCTTGAAATGGTCTGTATCCTTTGTCACAGCTATTCTCAACCTCATGATTAATGTGCCCTCGATCTTCTCCCACTGGTATTTGCACTGTTCAGTTTTAGTTCAGAGATACAGAATGGAAACAGGGCCTTTGGCCCACCAAGCCCATGCTGACCATCGATCACCTATTCACATTAGTTCTATGTTACCCCACTTTCTCATTCACTCCCTACACATTAGGGTCAATTTACAGGGGGCCAGCTGACCTACAAACCCGCATGTCTTTGGGATGTGGGAGGAACCCAGAGCACCTGGAGGAAACCCACGCGGTCACAGGGGGAACGTGCAAACTCCACACAGACAGCATCTGAGGTCAGGATTGAACCCAGGTCATTGACGCTGTGAGGCCGCAGCTCCACCACCAATAGTGTTCCTTGGCATCCACGCATCACTTATTGAACAGTCAGGATAGAGTTTGCCAGAACTGTTGGAAGGGCCAACTTACGGCCTCTCTCCTTAATTGATCATTTCTTCCGTTCAACCCACACATTGGCAACCACTTTCAATCATTGTCACAGTCCAATTTTCCAGCACTTTCAATCAATTCTACACAACGGGATTAGGCGACACACTAGAATATCGCCAGCTTCCTTCCCAAGTAAGAAATGGGCTGATCGAGAACGTTCGCCTGAACTTGCTTCATAAAGCTCTCTCCCCTTTACCTCTTTTTTACGTTATTGTGAAGCCAGTTCATATCCACAAGTCTGAAAACTCCTTCATCGCGGTTTTTAACATTTCTGCAAATTCTTCTCTACACCTGTTTCCTTCTTAATCATAAGTACACTATGAAAGAGTCCCAAATAAGATACTTACACCTCTATTATCTATGAATTATAAACAGACAGGCATTGTCCTTGCTCATTCCTGGACATCCTCTCTCCCTCCAGCAATGCAATTTTCTCCTCAGTGATCGCTGGTACTGGTGTTGGTTTATCACTATTGTCGTGTGTACAGAGATACAGTGAAAAACTTCATTTTACATGCCGTTTGACCAAATCATCCAATTCATAAATGCACCAGGTAGTGCAAAATGGAAAATAAACAGAGTGCAGAATGTAATGTGGTTACAGAGAAAGTGCAGATAAAAAAGTGCAAGGTCACGATGAGGTAGATTGGAAGATCAGGGAGTTCATCCCTAGCTTATGAGAGGTCTGTTCACTAGGAGGATAACAGTGGGGTAGTGGTTTTTCATGAATCAGGTAGTGTGTGCTTATAAACCTTTGTATCTTCTGCCCCACAGGAGAAGGGAGAAGAGGGAATGACCAGGGTGGGACAAATCTTTGATTATAGACAATAGACAATAGACAATAGGTGCAGGAGTAGGCCATTCAGCCCTTCGAGCCAGCACCACCATTCAATGCGATCATGGCTGATCACTCTCAATCAGTACCCCGTTCCTGCCTTCTCCCCATACCCCCTCACTCCGCTATCCTTAAGAGCTCTATCCAGCTCTCTCTTGAAAGCATCCAACGAACTGGCCTCCACTGCCTTCTGAGGCAGAGAATTCCACACCTTCACCACTCTCTGACTGAAAAAGTTGGCTGTTTTCCCAAAGTAGCGTGGAGCGTAGATAGAGTCGATGGTGGGGTGGCTGGCTGGCTTGTGTGATGGACTACCTCTCTTCCCTTCCCCCTCTTTTACTAACTTTTGCGATCAACTAATTGGTCCAGCACCCATCTATTATCACCCTCTACATTACCTCCACTAACTCCCATGACCATTGGGGCTGTAGTACAATCCCATCAAAGTGATCACCCCCTTTCTTAATTTTCAATCCCAACCATAGAGACTCACTGGACGATCTCCCTTGAAATTCTTCTCGAAGATCCCTGAGTTCATCTGCCTTACTTTGGCAATGAAATCAATGTAGTTTAAATCTTCAGACTCCCCCCCCCCACTCCCCTCCCTGCCTTGCTCCTGCCTGACCTGTCTGCTGAACTGAACACCTGTACTTGCCCAATATTTCACCTGCCTCACGAGGAAACCTGCAGTCACATGGAGAATGTGCAAATCCATACAGACAGCACCCAAGGTACAGCCCTACCCACTGACCACTGTGCCGTCCTAACTGTCCTTTTCTGTCTCAGTTACACCCTCACACTGCATAGAGGGGGTGCAGAAGAGGTTTACTACAATGCAGTCTGGATTAAAGGCTATTGTAAAGGCAGGTTGAACAAACTTGGATCGTTTCTCTTGATTGTCACAGGCTGAGGGGAGACCTGATAGAAGTATATACATTAATGAGAGGCATAGATAGGGTAGACAGCCAGAATTACTTGTGTACCCTTCTTTCCCCAGGGTGGAATGTCAAATGACAGAGCGCATTGCTTTAAGGTGAGAAGGGCGAAGTTTAAAGGAGACTGAGGGACGCAGAGGGTGGTGGGTGCTTCCAAAGCACTGCCAAGGGTGGTGGTGGAAGCAGATTTGATGGTGGTGTTTAAGAGGCTTATAGGTTGGCACATGGATATGCAGGGAATGGAACGATATGGATCACGTGAAGGCAAATAAGAGTTGGTTTTGGCATCATGTTCAGCATGGGCTTTGTGGGCCGAAGGGCCTGCTTCTGTGAGGCACTGTTCTGTGTTCTATGCGTCCGCTTCTCGGCAAGATCCATCCTAATGTGTGGCAGTGACCTGCAGACTGACAACCCGGCTGTGGATATTCCACAGCAAACAGAACAAACGCACATTCCCTCAGGGCTTCATTGACAGCGCATGAAACGAGTGACAACACAGAGGGCTGATGTGTCTCCAAATGTTCACCTACGACTAACCTTCCTCCCACACCAGGCACACTTTGCACACAAGGTTGTTTATATTAAAAGGTGCCTGGGTGTACAGTCAGATCGAGTGAGTATGACTAGGCAGTGTTTTGTTTCAATAAAATACCACCAATCTTCCACAGGCACTGACAGCCGCAAGCTGCACATTACAGAGAGAACAGACATGAATTTCTGTAGCACCCATCACAGCCTCAGACAACTCCACCGCCTTTCAGAACATAAAAATAAAATGCTAATTCTGGGGGAAATCTTTGTCATAAAGTCATGGAGCCAGCCGTACAGTACGGAAACAGGCCCTTCGGCCCACTAAGGCGAGAGGGGCAAAGTTTAAAGATGTGCTGGGCAACCTTTTTACATAGAGGGTGGAGGGGGCCAGGAACATGCTGCCGATGTTGGCGATTGAGGCAGACACGACTGGCATTTGAGAGGCTTTTGGATAGGCACGTGGAGATGCAGGAAATGGAGGGATACGGGTCATGTTGCAAAACATACTTGGCTAATGAAGTATGATTTTGATTATGATTATGAGGAAGAGCTGGAAGATGAGGGTCTTGGCATCATGTTTGGCACAGATATTGTGGGTCGAAGGGCCTGTTATTGTGTTGTGCTGTTCTACGTTCTATGCTGGCACATAGGGCTAGTCACATTTGCCTGCATTTGGATCACACCACTCTAACCCCCCAAGGCCGAGCTCTGTGGGATCTCCCTGTGTGCTCTTCCAAAGGAAACTAGTTTGCTTTGCTACACGTAGACCTCAGGTCATGGCTGATCCTCAGCCTTGTCAGCTTTGCTGCCCTGTCCCCATATCCTCTGATTCCTTCAATGTCCAAGATATTATCCACCCTAGGGCGGCGGTACAGTGGCGCAGCGGTAGAATTGCTGCTTTACAATAACAGAGTCCCGGGTTCGATCCTGACTATGGGTGCAGTCTGTATGGAGTTTGTATGTTCTCCCTGTGACCTCTTTGGCTTCCTTCCACATTCCACATAATGTGTAGGTTAATAGGATTCTGTAAATCGCCCCTAGTGTGTCGGATGGAACGAGTTTACGGGGGTTGCTGTCAACGCGGGCTCGGTGGGCCGCAGGGCTGCATCTCTAAAACTGAAACTAAAATTCAACCTTGAATGACACAGAAAGACCCTTGGAGAGATACAGCATTGGAAACAGGCCCTTCAGCCCATCAAGTCCCTGCTGGCCATCGACCACCCGTTAATACTAATCCTAAATTAATCTAATTTTGTATTCTCTCCACGTCCCCATCAACCCCCCCTCCCCCCCACCCCCTCAGATTCCCCCAGCCACCCACACTCTGTGGCAAGTTACAGAGGACAATTAACCGCCCAGACCGCACATCTCGGGGATTCCGGGAGGATCCGCAGCACCCGTGAGAGCTCACTGATAAATCATCCCACTGTAAACCCCCGGTGCTATAGTCAACCTCCACTCTCTGCTATGTCGATGGACCTGAGGCAGATTACCCAGGGGAAGGGAGATCACCAGTGGCACAGAAACACAATCACTCAGACCCCTTTCTATGTTTCTCGGTGCTGGGAGATATCTGTGTGCACAGAGGAGCCAAAATATCAGGTCTCTGATTGTATTTAATTCTTCCCTTGTATTTTTGGTATTCATAGCATCTTGTACTGTGTAGACTGATGCTTTATATCTGTTTAATACCTCTGCCACTTCCCCGTTTCCACATAACTGTTTTCCTGGCCTCATTTCCTAGG
This sequence comes from Rhinoraja longicauda, assembly GCF_053455715.1. NCBI lineage: Eukaryota > Metazoa > Chordata > Chondrichthyes > Rajiformes > Arhynchobatidae > Rhinoraja > Rhinoraja longicauda. Next base: position 18,465,735 of record NC_135974.1, read on the forward strand.
TACATATCGCTGGAAAATACAGAGTATTATTTTTAGATTGTTTAGAGGTTAGTATACACACCTCTAAGGAACAATAAGAACTAAATGAATTTACAAGAAACATTCTGGTTGCTAAGCATTGCCTAGAGGAAGGTACCGGAACATCTGTTGATTTTATCAGGATGTACAGTATTGCGGGGGAATTATCCGTGGATCTATGAAGCTGTCATGTATTCACTGAGCTCGTTACATGTGAGTGCAATCTGAAGCCGGCACTCTGTAACTGAACATATAAAGTCTGTCAAACATCTTGTCAAACCCAATGGACATGGGTAAGATATACGCCAGGGCATTCAATTTGGAGCTCAGGAGACGCGTCATTGTAGGCAGGACAATCAGATATTCTCTCAAGTTTATAGGTTCTCGGAGCAGAATTAGGCCATTCAGCCCATCAAGTCTAATCCGCCATTCAATCGTGGCTGACCTATACTTCCCCCTCAACCCCATTCTCCTGCCTTCCCCCCATAACCCCTGACACCCATACTAATCAAAGGTCTGTCAATCTCTGCTTTAAAAATGCCCACTGACTTGACCTCAACAGCTGTCTGTGACAATGAATTCCACAGATTCACCACCCTCTGACTAAAGATATTCTTCATCTCCTTTCTAAAGGTATTCTGAGGCTGTTCCCTCTGGTACCACACTCTCCAATCAGTGGAAACATCCTCTCTACATCCACTCTATCCAGGCTTTTCACCACTCTCTGGCTGGTCTTTTTTATCAAAATCAAAAGGACAGTTATGAATCTCCAACGATCAAAGACTTCATTCCTCTCGTGGATAAAACTCTGGAAGATGGAGATTAATGCCCAGAAGTGATAAGAGTAGGGAATCAAAAACCAGAGGACATCGGTTTAAAGTGAGGGGGGGGAAAGATGTAATAAGGACCTGAGGGCCAACTTTTTCAGGGTATTAATTATAGAAGTTGGGGCATTATATTATAGTACAACACATGGATGTGGCATTTGGAGTACTGTGTGGAAATAAGTAAGTGCAGGTTTTTCTGGTTTATAAAGTGCTGGGGTGACATTGCAGGGCAGGCAGCATCTCGGGAGAATGTGGATGAGTGATGCTTCAGACCGAGTCCCTTCTTCTGTCTGATGGAGCATTGTGTTCAGTTTTGTTAATCCTGCTGTAGAAAGGATGTCATTAGGTTGGGAAGAGTGCAGAGAAGAATTACAAAGACGTGGCCAAGACTCCAGGGTCTGAGCTATAGGGAGAGGTTGGGCAGTCAAGAACCTTATTCCGTGGAGCGCAAGAAGCTGAGGGCTGATCTCATAGAGGTGTACGCGATCACAAGGGTAATAGATAGGGTGAAGACGCTTTTAGGGGAATGAAGAATCAGAGGACATAGGTTTAAGGACAGTGGGGAAAGAATTAATAGGAACCTGAGGGGGATCATTTTCACTATAGGGTGGTGGGTATATGAGTTGCAAAGAAAGGTTAGATGGGCTGGGACTTTATTCTTTGGAGTGTAGGAGTCTGAGAAGTTGACCTTATTGATATGTGCAAGACCATAAGGGGCATGGATAAAGTGAATGCTCAGTGTCTTTTTCCCAGGGTAGAGGATTCTAAAAGTAGAGGGCATACGATTAAGGGGAGAGGTTTAAGAGGGATCTTAGGGCAACTGTTTCACTCAGAGTGTAGTCTGTATCTGAAATGAGCTGCTGGAGGAAGTTCTAGATATGGACACAATTAAGACTTTTAAAAAACATTCGGACAGATACATGGATTGGAACAGTTTAGGGGCCCAAAATGCCAACTTGATCAGCACGGACAACGTGGGGCAAAAGGCCTGTTTTCAAGCTGTGCAGCTCTATGACTCTATGATAGTACAGCATAGGAACAGGTCCTCCGATCCATGATGTCTGTGTCGAACATGATGCCAAATTAAACAAATCACCTCTGCCTGCACATGATCCGTACCCATCCATATTCCCTGCATATCTATGTCTCTGAAACGCCACTATTGTATCTGCTTCCACTATCACCGCAGGCAGCGTGTTCCAGGCACCCATCACCCTCTGTGTATAAAAATTGCCCTGCTTTTGATTCCAAAATAACATTACAGTTTACCTAACTGGCAGGAAAAATACATGTGTTTCAGTTTCTATGCTCCAATAACATGATCCAGTAATAATCTCTTATCCCATTGCTAATAGCAAGGTGAATACTTCCCGTAGACAGGAGTCCCTCCCCAACACCCACACCTTTTCCTGATCCTTGAAGGAGATTCTTTAAACTTCAAGACTTGAGGACCTGAGCTATAGGGAGAGGTAGAGTACGCTAGGACTCTATTCCTTGGAGCGTAAGAGGATGAGGGGTGACCTTACAGAGGTGTACAAATTCATGAGAGGAAAATTATAGTGTAAACTCAGAGTCTCTTGCCCAGAGAAGGAGAATTGAGAACCACGGGACATAGGTTTAAGGTGAAAGGGAAAAGATTTAATAGGAACCGGAGGGGTATTATTTTTTTACACAAAGTGTGGTGGGCGTACGGAATGAGCTGCCGGACGAGGTAGTTAACTATCGCAACGGTTAAGAAAAATTAGGATAGGTGTGTGAATAGAATAGTTTAGAGGGATATAGGCCAAACGCAGGCTGGTGGGGCTAGTGTAGAAGGGGCATGTGGGTGGGCGTGGGCAAGTTGGGCCGAAGGGCCTGTTTCCACGCTGTATAACTATGACTCTATAACTTCTGCTGAAAAACTGAAATAACACAGGAAATGCTGGAGGCACTCAGCAGATCTGCAAGCATCTGTGGAGAGAGAAACTGGGAATGTTGTTGTTCTCATCTCCTCTCTTCTCTTCCCTATCTGATCTCACATTGTTCCCACTTCTGATGGGTCATCTACCTGAAGTCTCATTCCTGTTTCTCCCTTCATGGGCGCTGCCTGACCTGCTGACTATCTCCAGCACTCTCTATTTTAATTTCATTTAATTCGTTCTCCTTTTTACAGCTAGACCCGACTAAAGTGTATTTTTAATTCATCCCTTTATCATTTATTTCCCTTACACCATCACTTCATTTGTCAGTGTCTCATGTACACCCTTTCTCCACCTCTCCCTCTCCTCCGCAAATTAAAACTTGTTTTATTTTGTCTCCAACGTTTAGAGCAATGATGAAGGGTCATTGACCTTAAACATCAACTTAGTCTCTCTCTCCACAGAGGCTGCTCGACTTACTGAGTCTTTCCAGCACTCTCTGTTTGCATTAAGAACTTTTCCCTGGTTTATCCTGTCCTCCACTCCCATCACTTGGATTGGAGTGGATTAACCATAAGGAGCAGTTGGACAAAAATGGCATGCAGACACAGGGAACTGCAGATGCTGGTTTACCAATAAAGCCACAAAGTGCTGGAGTAACTCAACAGGCCAGGCAGCATCTCTGGAGAACATGGGTGGGCTAGCACCAAGAATCACAGAGGGGGGATTAGTCAGGGAGTGGCTCACAGAACTTCCATCAGAGAGAGGAGGAGAACTTCTTCAAAGTAGGCATACCTGAAGGAGATTTTGCAGGGGAGCCAAATGAAGACACGAGGAACTGCAGATGCAATGAGATTAGTTTAGGTTGACATCATGGTCAGCACAGACATGGTGGGCTGAAGGGCCTCCTGGGCTGCACTGTTCTGTGATCTATGAGGATAGTCAGGAGACGTGGCTTGCCTGCCTGACAGTCTAGTTCCTTGGATGTTATTGATCATCAGTAGAAGGGCCCATCCCCTACACTCCCCTGATTGTCTGGGGCGGAGAGAGGTGTCAAAGGGGCTGAGGCTGAAAAGAAACAAAATCAAAACAAAACTGTTTTGGATTTGGAACAATTATAAAGGGATCTGTGTCAAGAGAGGGCCATCCTGTGCCTTCCTTGTCACATTCTTCAAACCTGACAAACGATTAATCCTCCCCTGCCTCCCCTGCCCCATCTGAATCACTGGCAGTTACAAATGATGACTATAAATTCTAATCTGGCAACGATGTCACTGCTAAAAATGCCACTTGTGATTTACTGGCGACCAGTGAAACTCTTGTAATTTGGACCACTGGATCGTACTACATTCAGGCTTGGTTGCAGCCTTATTGGACTTGCGATGTGTACATTTCCAAGTCCTTTCTTGACTTGGCCTGGAAAGGCCTGGATAGAGTGGACGTGTAAAGGATGTATCCACTAGTCGGAGAGTCTAGGACCAGAGGCCATAGCCTCGGAATAAAAGGACGTACCTTTAGGAAGGAGATGAAGAGGAATTTCTTTAATCAGTGGGTGATGAATCCATGGAATTCATTGCCACAGAAGGTTGTGGAGGCTGTCAATGGATAATTTAAGGCAGAGATTGATATATTCTTGATTAGTACGGGTGTCAGGGGTTATGGGGAGAAGACAGGAGAATGGGATTGAGAGGGTAGAATAGATCAGCCCTGATTGAATGGCAGAGTACACATGATGGGCCGAAAGGCCTAATTCTGCCCGTATCACTCATGAACATGAAGAATTAGAAGTCATTGAGTCATACAGCATGGAAACAGGCCCTTCAGGCCAACTTGCCCACACCGACCAACATGCCCCATCGACACTAGTCCCACCTGCCTGCGTTTGGCCCATATCCCTCTAAACCTATCCTATCCATGTACATGTCCAAATATTTCTTAAACTTTGTGATTGTACCTGCCTCAACTACCCCCTCTGGCAGCTCGTTCCATACACCCACCGTACTTTGTGTAAAAATGTTGCCCCTCAAGTTCCTATCAAATTATTTATACTAGATTAGCGTGATTAGGGTTATTCATATCTAAAAAAAATCCCAGCCTTCCTTCGCAGAGTTCAAACAAAATGCTCCAAAATAATCCTTTAAACATCTTGATTTCTTGTTTTGTGCACTCTAACAATTTCCGACACATGATCCTCAGTTCTCCAGCAACTAATCCAGAGCCTGCACTGCCCGGAAGGTCCCTGTAGCCCATCATCACTGAACCCATCACACTACATAAGTTAATACGTTCTAGGAGCAGAAGTAGGCCATTCGGCCCAACATGTCTACCCCACCATGGCTGATCTATCTTTCCCTCTCAACCCCATTCTCCTGCTTTCTCCCCATAACTTCCGACACCTTTACTAATCAAGAAGCTGTCAACCTCCACCTTAAAGATATCCATTGACGGCCTCCACAGCCTTATGTGGCAATGAATTCCACAGATTCACCACCCTCTGGCTAAAGAAATTCCTCCTCATCTCCTTTCTAAAGGTACATCCTTTTATTCTGAAGCTGTTCCCTCTGTTCCTAGGTTCTCTAACTAGTGGAAACATTCTCTCCACATCCACTCTATCCAGGCCTTTCACTCTTCGGTAAATTTCAATGAGGTCCCACCCTCATCCTTCTAAATTCCAGCGAGTCCAGGCCCAGGGCCTTCAAATGCCCATCATTTGTTAACCCAACTATTCCTGGGATCATTCTCGTAAACCTCCTTTGGACCCTCTCCAATGCTCAGAGGAGATTTTGCAGTGGAATAAGCCAAAATGTAGAAATAAAAAACTGCAGATGCTGGTTTACACCAAAGATAGACACAACATGCTGGAGTAACTCAGCAGGTCAGGCAGCTGAAGAAGGGTCACGACCTGTCCGAAACACCACCAGTCCTTCTCCAGAAAGGTTGCCTGACTCGCTGAGTTACTTCAACATTTTGTGCCCCATCTTCAGACAAAGCCAGTACCGGACGTGCAAGGTATTCGGGGGTGAATTGTGGATAAACGGTGAGGATCGACACTGAGAAACGAACGAGAGCTCAAATAACGTGAGTGTTGGAGCAAGCTTGACCTGCTGGAGCAGCCACACCTTGCCCTCTGCTATCTGTCATGACCCACAGTCAGTGCTGGCAAGACCAACATGTCGCGCCTTTCCCCAAACACCCCCGCAGAACACATAGTGCTGGAGCTACTCAGCGGTCGGGCAGCATCTCTGGAGGACAGGGATAGGTTCACCCTTCAGACTCAACCAATAATGTCACCCATCCATGTCCTCCATAGATGCTGCCTCACCCACTGAGTACTCCAGCACTTTGTGTTCTACACAAGATTCCAGGATTTTCAGTTCCTTGTGTCTACACCCAACTACCTCCAACTACCAACAAAGTGGCTTGCTCACTTATTCCAGAGGGCAGCTAGGAGCCACCGGGTTGTTAGCAGGATTTCTTTTCTGAAGGAGACCAGTGACCTTGTGGGGGCTTATGACTATCTGGTGCCTCCAAGGTTACGATTGCCTTCATTCCAGACCACCAGAACTACCTCAATTTGAGTCTGCGGTGGGATTCGAACTTCTTGTCTCCAGACCATTGGCTTTGGAACTCAAACTGATCAAACTTTAGTTTGGTTGGTCACCAAAGCACTGAGGTCCCACCTAAGGTGGTCTGTTGCAGCTGCACATTATCTCCTCCCACATCACGAACCCCCGCCTCTTGCCCCGGCCCTGCATCACCGGTTCAGTAATGCGACCACTGTGGTGCCTTACCCAGCGGCAAGAACCGATTGCCGGCTCCCCGTGAGCAGGCACACCATAGGGCAGGTGGTGATGTTGGGCGGAACACCAACGAACCATGGACCATCATCCCAATGGTCGCAGGGAAGTCAGTCTTGATCTCTTCTTGGGCTAGGATCATCTCCGTGACTCCCGGCTAATTCTGTGGCAGTGCGTCGCTCAGATACCCCTTTGGACATTCTGGCCATTCGCTCCGGGCTCACCCAGTCGCACAGCCGAGCTGTTTACTGAGCGTTGTGTATGCAGTAGCCATGCTATCTGTCGTTGGCACTGGTTGCCATGCTGTAGTTGCCAATGCGATGAGCTATTCCCAGCCGGTCGGTGCACATGCAGTGAGTTCACACTGATCTCCGTCGGGTTCGAGGGTGCTGGCCAAAGCCGCGACTCCCCAGGGAGCTGCAGCTGCCCAGGGAGGAGAAGATAACTCTCTCCCCCGAGCTCAGCGACATCTCGTCCACCTTGAATGAGATGGAGTTGAAGTAGATGGGGTTGGCATGGGCCCTGAAAGAATCACTGTGGGATCTGGTGGGACTATCGCAGTGCTGGGACCTGTAGCACATACATGAGCAAAGGGACTCAATGTCCGAGATGGGCTGCGGTGGGCTCTCTCGTCTGATCTCCACCTCCCCCTTCACCAGAGGGATCAGGTTGCTCCTGCCCATCTCTCCTGGCAGGAGAGTGGCGTTCCTGCCCGGTCTGTCCTCCGCCACCGACATCGCCAGGTGGTCCTTGTTCCCGGCCCGCTCATCCGCATCCCTCTTCTCGTCTTCCGAGTTCATGGTGAGGAACCTCAGGACCACCAGGTTGAGGAAGGCTCCGATCACCGTCAGCCCGACCAGGATGTACATGAAGCTGAACGCCACGTAGGGAGGCCTCTTCTGCAAGGCCTCATTGTTCTGCAGGGCCACAAAATCCCCAAAGCCAATGGTGGTGAGGGTAATGAAGCAGTAATAATACGCGTGAAAGAAGGTCCAATCCTCAAAGTGTGCAAACGCAGCGGCTCCAATGCACAGCGTGCCCAGGCACGAGAAGAAGCCCACAGTCACCATGTTCTCCATAGATACCTCTGTGTTCTTCATGCCCAGGCATCTCTTTATCCTCTTCAGCAGGTATCGAACAAAGGTGTTCATTCGCTCACCCAGACTCTGGAACATCACCAGGGTCAGTGGAATCCCGAGCACTGCATAGAACATGCAGAAGGCTTTGCCTGCATTGGTACCTGGGGCAGCGTGACCATAGCCTACAGTAGAGCAGAGACAAGAGGCCAACAGTTAGAACAAGGAGGAGGATGAGGAGGTCACCTTATAGAGGTGTACAAGATCATGAGAGGAATAGATCAGGTAAATGCACTTACCCATTGTAGGGGAATCGAGAACCAGAGGACATAGGTTTAAGGTGAGGGGGTGAAAGATTTAATAGGAATCTGATGGGTAACCTTTTACACAGAGGGTGGTGGTATATGTAACGAGCTGCAAGGGAATGTAGTTGAAGCAGGTACTATCACAATGTTTGAGACAGTTGGACGGGTGCACGTTTGGGTAGGTTTAGAGGGATATGGGCTAAGCACGGACAGGTGGGACAGGTGTAGATGGGACATACTGGTCGGCGAGCAAGTTGGGCCGAAGGGCCTGTTTTCATGTTGTATGACTCTATGACTCACTAATAATGTTTAGTTCGCTCGGTCCACTTAGGCCTGCTGGATCTGGTTGCTTATCATCTTAACTCCCCTTCCCATTCGCACACTGAGTCCGGGAACTCCTCCATTGCCAGAGCGAACTGGATGAGCTTACAACCCAACGGTATGAACATTGAATTCTCCAATTTCAGGTAACTAACCTAATAACAATCTCCCCATCTTCCCACCCCCCCCTTCCCTGTGCCCTACCTGGATGCGCACACAATTCTCCCCTTTTCTCTCCACCTGCCCACTTTCACCTATATTCCTTCCTCTGGCTGTACTCTGACTCTTCTAACTTTATCTCACACTTCATCTCTGGCCTTCATGCAACCATCTGCTTATCAGAACCACCCCTCATTTGTATGACTGTGCTGTGTGATTCTATGAAAACTGTGGGTAAATGGTATATATAGATAAGTAAAGCAGTCGGCAAGGACATGGTGGGCTGAAGGGCCTGTTTCTGTGCTGTATGACTCTATGATTCAATGCCAAACGTGGATAACTGGAATTGGTACAGATAAGTAAAGCAATGGGCATGCTATTGATGGGCCAAATGGCCTGTTTCCGTGCTGTGTGACTCCATGATTCTATGACAAATGTGGATACATGGGATCAGTCGGCATTGACATGATGGGCCGAACGGCCTGTTTCCATGCTGGCTCAATGACTATTCCTCAAGAGTAGAATTACGATCCTTCTGATCATACCTGATGCATCAGCCTCTTGAGAGGATGGTGTGTCAGAGTGTAAATGACACTCACTCGACACTGTTGCCAGTCAGCGCTTTCATTACCTGCAAACAGTTGTATTTCCTCATAATAGATTTAATAGTGTCCCCAGGATGGCTTTCGTAAATAAATCTCCAGGGCGCAGTTGAGACACGCACAGATCAGAAGTTGTAAACATGTGGAAATATTAATTGGGGAAAGACAAAGGCATCCACCAAGGTTGTGTCACCCAGGACACAAACACCCAGGGAGACACTCCAAACTGTGGGATTTGTGTTGGAAACTCTTAGTGAGAGATCTTGGCAGGAGTTCACAAATGGTCTCGAGACAAATGGATTGAGGAAGTCAGCCAGTGACCCTGACTGGTAGTTGATGACATCCTTCCTACAACAGGGTGACCAAAACTGAACAAAGTACTCCAAACATGGCCTCACCGATGCCTTGTACAACTTTGACATAACCTCCCAACTTTTAAACCTTAAAGGATGAAGGCCAATGCATCAAAAGTCCTCTCCCCTGCCCTATCCACCTGTAATACCACTTTCAGAAACAATGCACCTGTACTGATACGGGTATTGATTTTGGATGATCGACCATGATCATATTGAATGGCGGTGCTGGCTCAAAGGGCCGAATGGCCTACTCCTGTACCTATTTTCTATGTTTACTCTGAGATCCTTCTGTTTTACAATACTCCCCAGGGCCCTGCCATTCATTGTGAAAATCCTGCCTTGGTTTCACTTCCCCAAATACAACACCTCGCACTTATCTACATTAAACTCCATTAGCCATTCCTCAGCCCACTTGCCCTGCTGATCAAGTTTCAGCTCCTTGCCAGCGAGAAACAGCAACCATCCTCTTGTAGGGTAGATGAAAGATCACAGCTTGTTCCCACCAAGAAGAGTGACTTATTTTCTCCTGGTCGAACAGAGACCATAGAACAGTACAGCACAGGAACATGCCCTCCGCCCACAATGCCTGTGCCAAACATGATGCCAACTCATATCTGCCTGCACATGATCCATATCCCTCCATTCCCTGCATATCTATGTGTCTATCTAAAGCCTCTTAAATTCCATGTTTGTATCTGCCTCCACCACCACCCCTGGCAACACATTCAAGGCACCCACCATTGTACGTGAGAAAAAAAATTGCCCCACACATCTCCTTTAAACTTTGCCTCTCTCACCTTAAAGCTATAAGGGATTTTTTGTTTGTGATCCACTGACTTCGACAACCAGAGATGTTTGGGAGGGTTGCCATGGCAGCTGCTTTTGGATTTTGTCAGATCAAAGTCTATTTGAAGTGGAGGTTAATGTATTATTTTTAACACACTGAAGTAGTAATTGAACTGGTGATTGTAACAAAAATATCACAGCAAGCATAAAATAACACTGGCGAGATCTCTTGTGTGCATTCACATATTTGCTTTAACAGTTCTTCCAAGCCAGAAATTCTGTTTAATAATCGTGGAAAAAAAACCCAGACAGCACTGGTCGAGTTATGCAAATGTGAAGATAGACTTTGAAGATGAGGATTCTTATCATTCTTCTTTAAGTCTGTCATATCTGGTGCTGCACTGTAAGGAGTTTGTACGTTCTCCCCGTGACCTGCGTGGGTTTTCTCCGAGATCTTCGGTTTCCTCCCACAATCCAAAGACGTACAGGTATTGGGATAATTGGCTGGGTAAATGTAAAAATTGTCCCTAGTGGGTGTAGGATAGTGTTAATGTGCGGGGATCGCTGGGCGGCACGGACTTGGAGGGCCGAAAAGGCCTGTTTCCGGCTGTATATATATATGATATGATATGATATGATATATCTAGTTTCCATCTCTAGTTTCCCTCTCCCTTGACTCTCGGTCTGAAGAAGGGTCTCGACCCAAAACGTCACCTAATTCTTTTTTCCAGAGATGCTGCCTGACCCGTTGAGTTACTCCAGCATTTTATGCCTATCTATGGTGTTTAACCAGCATCTGTAGTTTCTTCCTACACACACACATCATACACCTATGGTTGTCCACGAAACAGAGAATGCTCGGAGAACAAACTCTGGCCAGGACTACAATCAATGACCTCTCAGCAGTTTAAAAACACACAATTATTAGGTTGAGTAAGTCAAGGGAAGCTGGGGAAGTCAGAAGTTGGTGTCAATTAGCAGATGGCACAAACTTAAGAAGAATGATAAGAAGACCAGAGGAGATATGAAGAAAAGTTTACTATGCAACAAAAGGCTAGATTCAGTATAGTGCAGAGGGAATAGACGGATGACCTTGCAGATCAGGACCAGACTTCAGACTCTTCAGTCCCACCCCAAACGTCATCAGTCAATTCCCTCCACAATTCCTCCAACACTTTGTGTTTTGGTCCGGATTGCAGCACCTGCCTTCTCTTGTCACCAGGATTTGGAATATGTTAAAAGACACAGAGTGCTGGAGTAACTCAGTGGGTGAGGCTGCATCTGTGGAGAATGTGGATAAACTGTTTCTGACCTTTCTGAAGAAGGTCTCTAAGCTGAAGACTCTAAGCAAGTCCCATTTGCCCGTGTTTAGTCCATATACCTTTGCTATCCATGTACCTGTCCTTTGTCATTGTATCTACCTCAACTACCTCCTGTTTCCTTGCTGTCGAACTCTGACTATGGCTAATTGTGATAAAAAGGACCTACAGATGCTGGTTTATAATAAAGATAGACAAAAAAATGCTGGAGTAACTCAGCAGGTCAGGCAGCATCTCTGGAAAACATGGATAGGTGATGTTTCAGGTCAGGACCCTACTTCAGACTGAAGTATGGTCCCGACCCAATTCGTCACAAATCCATGTTCTCCAGAGATGCTGCCTGGTTACTGAGATGCTAAGTTACTCCAAAATTTTGTGTCTATCTCTGACTATACTAATTGTTGACACCTTTATCAGGTCACCATTCAACTCACTTGAATCACTTGAGTTGACAAGACATAGCAAGCTCCAGACCCAGAAATGGTGAAAGGAATTAGTATGGATGGGTACATGATGGCAGCAAAGGCATGATGGGCTGAAAGGCCTGTTTCTGTGCTGCATGATTCTCCAACACTACAGCACCCTCTCAGAACCAACACTGGGGTGGCGCGGTGGCATAGCTGTAGAGTTGTTGCCTTACGGCGCCAGAAACCCAGGCTCGATCCTGACTACGGGTGCTGTCTGTCCGGAGTTTGAACACTCTCACTGTTGCCTGTGTGGGTTTTCTCTGGGAGCTCCGATTTCCTCCCACACTCCAAAGACATACAGGTTTGTAGGTTAATTGGCTTCAGTAAAATTGTAAATTGTCCCAAGGATATAGGATAGCGTTAGCGTGCGGGGATCACTGGTCGCTGTGGACCCGGGGGGCCGAAGGGCCTGTTTCCGCTCTGTAACTATAACCTGAAAAGTCACCCTGGATCATGCCCTAACTATCTGGAGCAGTGATCAGCGGACTTGGAGAAGGGAGATTGACCCAAGTGATGCCTGGGAAGCATTGACTGGGTGCTGGGTTGCAACCTAAAGGTGTCTCTTCTCTGTGACTCAAAGCAGGAGTGAAAAGTATGACAACTGTTGGCATCAACAACCTCACACCTTTTACTTTGACAATGCATAAGAATTGCAAGAAAAGCAAGGCCTCCAGACCCAGTAACATTATCATGAAAAAGGACACAAAGTGCTGGAGTAACTAAGCGGGTCAGGCAGCATCCCTGGAGAACATGGATAGGTGACATTTCGGGTCAGGGCACTTCATCAGACTGAACATCATTGTAAACCTCTCTTTACACCCTTTCCAATTTAATAACATCCTTCTTATTGCAGGACAACCAGTCTTCCAAATATGACCGCCCCACTGTCTTGTACAGTTGTAACATGATATCTCAATTCCTGTGGTCAATACCCTGACCGTCGAAGGCAAGCGTGCCAAACACTTCTTCATCACTCTGTCCACTTGTGTCACCACATTCATGGAACTATGTACCTATATCCCTCGTTTCCCCTGTTCTACAGTACATCCAAAGTGCCCTGTAACTTACTATGCAAGCCCTGCCCTGGCTTGTTCTACCAAAATGCAACACCTTACATTTATCTGATTTAAACTCCGTTTGCCATTCCTCAGCCCATTGGCCCAGTGATCAAGATTCTGTTGTAATTAGAGGTGACCTTCTTCGTTGTCCACTATTCTAGGGGCAGCCCAGTGGCACAGTGGTAGAGTTACTGCCTTACAGCGCCAGGGCGGCTTTGCAGGATCAAGAGACCCTGGTGTGATCCTGACTATGTACGCTGCCTGTATGGAGTTTGTATGTTCTCCCTGTGAGTTTTCTTTAGGTGCTCCGGATTCCTCCCACATTCAAAAGACAGACAGGTTTGTAGGTTAATTGGCTTCTGTAATTTGTCCTTAGTTTGTAGGATAGAACTGAAGGGCCAACTTCCATGCTGTATCTCTAAACTAAACTAAACTAGCAGAAATGTAGAAATGCACTCTGCTATATGTGCTGAGTATTTGAAGAAATTGTGTTCAGATTTCTTGTATTCAAAGTATTCTCCATGAACATATCTTTTCCATGCACCTGATATTCGTAAATATATTCTTCATATCTGCTACTGGGTCTTACTTCTGAAGGCAGGAGACACAAACTGTTCACTCTTTCCAGCTTCTTTAATCGCCAGGTCTGATGTAATTAATCCCATGGTTTGATGTAAATAAAGCTATCCTCAAATAGACTTAATCCCAGAGTCATGTAATGAATCTATGGATTGATGCAAATAACCCCACAGTCTGAGATAATCAATTCCACATTTTTGTGTTGATAATCCCCTGGATTAATCTTGTCGTCAGGTTTAACTAAACATGCACTAAATTAGTACCATGGTCTCATGTATTTGACTGGACGCTCCTGATTGAAGTTTGTTGAGCTGAAACATTAACCCTGTCTCTCTCACTCTGCACAGATGCTGCCTGACCTAATCACAGCTGCTACCATTTCTGTTTACATTTCAGATTTGCAGCATCTGTAGTATTTTGCTCTTGGTCCTGCGAAACCTCCCTGCTCTGAAGTCTGCAATCAGTCTATCCAAAATGTCGCTTGTTCATTCCCTCTTCAGATGCTGCCTGATCCACTGAGTTCCTCCAGCACTTTGTGTTTTGCTCAAGATTCCAGCATCTGCAGTTCCTTGGGTCTCCCTGCTCGTATATTCTCCAATAAAGGAAATGACTGGCTGTTTTTACGTTGTGGCACAGTGGCGCAGTGGTAGAGTTGCTGCTTACAGTGCCAGAGACCTGGGTTCAATCCTGACTACCGGTGCCATCTGTATGGAGTTTGCACGTTCTCCCTGTGACTGCATGGATTTTCTCCTGGTGCTCCGGTTTCCTCCCACATCCCAAAGACGTGTGGGTTTGTAGGTCAATTGGCCCTCTGTAAATTGCCCCTAGTGTGTAGGACTGAACTAGTGTATGGGTGATCGCTGGTCAGGGCAGACTCGGTGGGCCGAAGGGCCTGTTTTCACGCTATATCTCGAAAGTCTCAAGTCAATGCCTCTTTGATTTCATACATATATCCTGACCTCTGAAGGCTAGCATGCTATTTGCTATTTTACCACCCTATCTATAGTGCAGGAGGATGAGGGGCAATCTTACAGAGGTGTACAAAATCATGAGAGGAATTGATCAGGTACATGCACAGAATCTCTAGCCCAGAGTAAGAGAATCAAGAACCAGAGGACATATGTTTAAGGTGAGGGGGAATGATTTAATAGGAACCTGAGGGATACTTTTTTTTACACAAAGGGAGATGGGTGGATGGAATGAGCTGCAGACGAGGTAGTTGAGGCAGGTACTTTCACAACGTTTAAGAAAACATTTGCACTGGTACATGGGTAGGACAAGTTTCAAGGGGTATGGGCCAAACACAAGCAGATGGGACTAGTGTGGACGGGGCATGTTGGTTGGTGTGACCAAGTGGGCAAGTCATACAAGTTTCCACGCTGTATGACTCTTTGACTCAATGTTTCCATTTTCTGAATTGATAGACTTGAACCCAAGGTGCCTCTGTTCATCAACATTCCTTGATATCCTAGCATTTACTGTAAATTTGTTCCCACTATTTTCGTTCCAAGAACATCACCTCGGATTTGTTGGGATTAAATTCCAAAGCTGCATCTAATTTTCCATGTGATCTATATTCCGCTGTAACCTTAGATAACTTTCCTTGCTCTAAACAAAATCACCAATTTTGTGTCATGCAGACTTATTACTCATTCCTCCCACGCTCTCCTACAAGTTGTTGATATATACCACAAATAACAAGGGACCCTGCACTGCACCCTGCAGTACAACACTGGTCATAGACCCCCACTATGGCCCTCTGTCTCCTATGTAGTTAGATTTAAAATTTGGCCGCACATTCACAAATGTATTGAGAGCATAACAAGGGCTGAGAACGCATCCTATGGGAAGCAACTCAACACCAAGCCAATTTTGGATCAGATTATCCAACTCACATTGGATCCCATGTGCCTTAACCTTTTGGAAAAGGCCACCGCGTGAAACCTTGTCAAGTTCCTTACTAAAATCCATATGGATGATGTTCATGGCCCTCCCTTCATCAATCTTCACAAGTTATAGTAGAATTAGGCCATTCAGCGCATCGAGTCTACTCCGCCATTCAATCATGGCTGATCTCTGCCTCCTAATCCCATTTTCCTGCCTTCTCCCCATAACCCTTGACACCCGTTCCAATGAATCTTCTTAGGTACCTCCTCAAAAATATTCAATCAAATTAGCGAGGCAAGATTTAACCTGCCAAGGCATTTCCCAGATCAGTCTGTGGATTTCCAAATGTACACAGATCCTGCCCTTTTTTGTTCCAATAGTTTCTCTAACTTGATGTAAAGCTCACTGGCCTGTCTGTTACTTTACTTATTCCTGCTGCCTTTCTGAAATAGAGGAGCAATATGAGCTAACATTATTCAAACACAATTCCCATCTCATGTCTATGTTGCCTCTGCTCAGGGCTGTGGTTATTTTGGAAGAATCTTAATATCACATCCTTTATTCATTTCCATGCTATGAATTTTAAGATAACAAATTGGTACTTTTCATGAAGAGTGCAAGTCAGACAACATTTCTATGATTCTATGATGTGAAATATCCAGCATAGAAGAGTTATTAGTCCCACACTCCAAAGGGATTAAAACTATTATCTGATATTAAATACCATTATCTGATATGTTTAATCCCACAAATGTAGCGTCATTATTCCCACTGAGGTATAATTAATGCACAATCAGATGCATTTAATACCTCTCTCTGATGTAGTTATTACCAGAGATTGGTATAATTAGTAACACAGTACAGCGTAATAATACCACAGTATTAATTAAAGCCACAGCATGGTGTAATAACGCTGGTACATTTAATACCACAGCTCGCTGTTATTAATATTGCAATATAACATAATAATTTTTAGTTAAATTTAGTTTTGAGATACAGCATGGAAACAGGCCCTTCAGTCCACACCGACCATTGATCACCCGTTCACACTAGTTCGACGTTATCCCACTTTCTCATCCATGCCTTGAGCACTAGAGGCAATACACAGAGGGTCAATTAACCTACAAACCTGTCTAGGAAAGAACTGCAGATACTGGTTTAAATCAAAGGTAGTCACAAAATGCTGGACAGGCAGCATCTCTGGAGAGAAGGAATGGGTGAGGTTTCGGGTCGAGACCCTTCTTCAGTCTAAAGAAGGGTCACAACCCGAAACGGCACCCATTCCTTCTCTCCAGAGATGCAAACCTACAAATCTGCACGCCTTTGAGATGTGGGAGAAAACTGGAGCACCCGGAGGAAACCCATGTGGTCACAGGGAGAACGTGCAAACTTCACACAGACAGATCTCTGGCGATGTGAGGCACTGCTTCTACCCATTGTGCCACTGTGCAGCCTGGCAAATACCACCCATAATATCAGTATTAATTAATACCACAGCCTGGTGTAATAATTCCATGGTCTGGAGTAATTAATACCACAACCTGCTGTTATGAATATCACAGTACTGCATAATAGTACCACAGTGGTGTAATTAATACTGCAATATGACAGCATTATCCTGATGTAACTCCCACAAAGCTATGTAATTAATCCAGAAGTCTAATATCATTGTTATAATCTGTTGTAACGAGTCAACACTGTGGTGAAATTACTCCCTTAATCAGATATAATTAATCCCACAGTTTAATATTTTTAATCTCACAGTATGATCTAATTAATGCTACAATCTGATATGGTTAATACCTTGCTTGATGGAGTTATTCTCAATATACTTTTCCCATAGTCTGATTTAATCAACCCACTAGTAGAAAGAAAGGCTGCAGATGCTGGTTAATACACAAAAGGTCACAAAGTATTGGGCTCTGGAGAACATGGATAGGTGACTTTTCGTGTCTTGACCCTAAACATCACCTCCCCATGCTCTCCAGAGATGCTGTCTGACCCACTGAGTTACTCCATTACTGTGTTCTTTTACTAATCAACCCACTCCTTCTCAGTGAATTGTAATTAATACCATGGATTGGGATAATTACTCTCACATTTTGATGGAATTGTTACCACACCCTGGGTAATTATTGATCATAAATCTTTGTTAATTAAGAGCCTGGCATAATTACTATGCAATGTGATGTTATAAATCACAAAACCTGATGGTGTTAATCCCACAGTTGATAGAACAAAAGCACATCTGGTATCATTAATCCCTGAGAGTGTAATAAATACTCACAGTTTAGCATAATCAATACTTTGATCTGAAGTATCTAATCCCATCAATTGGTGCAATTAATCTCCTTGTCTGTTATCATTATCCCAGAGCCTGTTCCCAACCCTTGCCACTCTGATATGATTACACATATAACATTAATCCACATTCTTTGAAGTCAATTATTTAATCGTCCGGTTTAATTAATCCCATAATCTAGAGTAATTGATGGTACAATCCAGTGTCATTATTCCCATAGATTGACATGATTAACCTCTGTTTAATTTAATTAACCATCTCTCCCATCCAATGTTATTAATCCTACAATTTGGAGTATTTAATGCTAGAATCTAATGCAATTAGCACCATTTAATGGTATTAATAGTCATAGTCATATTATGGAAACTATTGGGCCTTTGGCCCAATTTACCCATGCCGACCAAACTGCCCCATCTACACTGGTCCCACCTGCCTGCGTTTGGCCCACGTTCCTCTAAACCGTTCCTATCTGAGTACCTATCCAAATGTCTTTTAAATGTTGTTATAGTACCTGCTTCAACTACCTCCTCTGGCAGCTCATTCCATATGCCCACCATGCTGTGTGTGAAAAGGTTGCCCTTCATATCTATATACTAAAACTCTCATTTGTTTGTTTGTTTGTTCCTGAACTACAGCCAAAACGATGCATGATAGCGCGACAATTTTAGGCCCAAGGGGCGAGGGGGAGGGGGGAGGAGAGGGTGCTGCACCAATGCAGTAGAGGTTTGGGCCCAATGGGTCCACTTGGTCTAGTTCCTATTAAATCTGTCCCCTCTCACCTTAAACATGTCCTCTGGTTCTTGATTCCCCTACTCAGAGTATATGCACAGTCTGTTACTCAATCTATTCCACTCATGATATTATACACCTCAATAAGATCACCCCTCATTCTCCTGCACTCCAAGGAATAAAGTCCTAGCTTACCCACTCTCTCGCTATAGCTCAGGCCTTCAAGTCATGACAACATCCTTGTAAATCTTGCTTGTACCCTTTCCAGCTTGCATCATAATTTAATTAAGCATTAATCCCAGCATTTGGTGTGATAGAACATTACAGTACAGGAACAGGCCCTTCAATCCACAATGTCTGTGCCGAACATGATACCATGACCAACTTCCTGACCCTTATGCTAAATACATCTACCACCTTCTTTACCACTCTATCTACTTGTGTCGCAACTTTCTGGGAGTCATGGACCTGGATCCCAAAATCTCTGATTGTTGTAATCAATGCAACAATTGGACATAATCAATTTCCTTGATTGATGCAATTTATCTCCCAGTTTCCTATAATAAAAAAATGACCCCATTCCTTCTGAATCTATCATAATTATTATTGCAGTTTGATAGAGATTAGTGTCTGGTCTGATGTAGTTAATCCCACATTCTGATTTATCCATCAGCAACTGAAAGTCAACAAGCATCAGATGCTGGAAATGTTCAAGACAAACAGAAAATGCTGGAAAATCCTTGTCAGAACTGGGAAGGAGAGACCCACTTAGTTGTCATCTGCGGAAGAAGGGAGGACAAAGCAAATGGTTCTGGTGGGGTGAGGCCAGGGTTGCCTCGGGGATACATTTGGAGGTCGCTGTATGACTCTAAAATTATACAATCAAGTCAAACTCAAGTGCAATAGATAGAACAAAGGGAAAGATATGTATTGCAGATAATAGTTCTCAGTATTGTAGTGCATCAGTTCCATAGACAAAGTCCAATGTCCTTAATGGGGTAGAGGGAAATTGGACAGTACCCTAGCTGGAGACAGAAGATGTGAGCTGATGTCACAGATTATTGCCCTACATCTTAAATGGGCAGTTTTGAGACAGATGGAAGAAAGGAGCCATTGAAGCTGTAGTTTGATACCCATAAGAAGTCTGAACCATTTTCCCCAGGATGGAAAAAATTAAATACTAGAGTGGATTGTTTAAGGTAGTAGTGGTGCCTAGAATGTACCACCAGGGTGGTGGTGAAGGCAGTGTCACGAGGTCACACAGGTGACCAGTCATATTTGACCTCTGACCATAAACAAACATTGTCAGCATAACATATAAAAATTTCACTTGATAATCTTCGACATATATGAGTCATATATACAGTACAAAACTATATACCTGTAATGCTTTCAGAATTAGAAGAGATGTATTCCACAATTTTTCCCATTTTTGGTCACACACCCGACTAAGAATGGCCCCAACGTATCCTTCCTCTATCCCCTCTCCTATTTAAGAAAAACTTGTTTTGTTCTGAGGGAATAGGGTCATACAGCATGGAAACAGGCCCTTCAACCCAACTTGCCCATGCCGACCAACATAACTGCCTCAACTATCTCCTCTGGCAGTTTGTTCCATACACCTACCACCCTTCGTGTAAAAATGTTACCCCTTAAGTTCCTATTAAAACCTTCGCCCCTCACCTTAAACCCATGTCCTCTGGTCCTTAATTCATTTATTCTGGACAAAATACACCATGTATTTACTTGATCTATTCCTCTCATGATTTTGTACACCTCAAGAAAGATCATCCCTCATCCTCCTGCGCTCCAAGGAATATAGTCCTAGACTGCTCAACCTCTCCCTATAGCTCAGGCCCTCGAGTCCTCACAGCATTCTCTCATGAATCTGAAAGATTAACTCTGTTTCTCTCTTGACAGATGCTAACTGACCTGCTAAGTGTTTCTGTCATTTTTTGTTTATATACTTAATCCTATGCTTTGGAATTAAGTCAAGGTACAGTTTGATGCATCAGCCTGACAGAAAAAACCCACCCTCAAATGTAATTAATCCTACAGTCATAGATAATTAATCCTTTAGTCACAACCAGCTAAACACTCCGTTTGATCTATATTTACCAGAGGCTGATGTCATTTAACTGGCTCAAAGCACAAAGTGCTGGAGGAACTCAATGGGTCAGGCAGCATCTGTGGAGGGAATGGACAGGTGATGTTTTTAGCCAGGACCCTTCTTCAGACTGAACGAGTCTGAAGAAGGGTCCCAACCCGATACACTGCCTGTTGAATCAGTCTGAGGAATGGTCCCGACCTGAAAAGTCGTCTGCCCATTCCATCCACGGATGCTGCCTGACCCGCTGAGTTCCTCCGGCACTTTGTGTTTCTTGCTCAAAATTTCGGCGTCTGCAGTTTTTTGTGTCTCTAATTTACCTGGAAGGCCTTCACTCCGAAATGTTCACAGAGTCTGTCCCTCATCACTGATGCTGCCTGACCGACTGATCCCAGAATTTGTTTTTTTACTTCCGATATTCAGCATCTGCAGTATTTTGTTTTTGAGTCAGTGCATCATCGCCTGTTGTGGTGAATCCTGGTCTGATATGACTAATCAAAGGTTCAAAAGTCAGTTTATTGTCACGTGTACCAATTAATCCCACATCCAGATGCAAACAGTGACACATTCTGATCTACTCAAATCTCATAATCTTCTGAAATCGGTCCCACAGGCAGATCGAATTAATCTTCCAGTGTGATGTAAAATCTGATGTATTAAATAGGAGAATGTAATCTACTTATACCCAACATCTGATATGATGGTTTCTTACCATTTCAGCTGAATGGCATAGTAGGCTTGAGGGACCGAATGGCCTACTCCTGCTACTATCTGTTTTACGTTATTATGGAATATTTTGACATAACTAATCCTGGTTTGGGATCCGTACAATCCTTGATCCTGATAGACATAATCTCTTTGTCCAATGACTGTCCTCAAGCAATCTAAAGCCATCACTTCGCTTACAACCACACTGCCAAGTTTTGTGTCATCTGTAAACCTTTTTCATTATGCTTCCACACTTAAAGCTAAAATCAAAAACCTTCCTGTCCACTTCTGGTCACCCCATTACAGGAAGAAAGTGCAGGCTTTGGTGAGGGTGCAAGTTTACCAGAATCCTGCATGGATTAGAGAGTATGAGCTCTAAGGAGAGGTTGGACAAATGTGGATTGTTTTCTCTGGGAAATTTGAAGCCGAGGGGAGACCGAATAGAAATATATAAAATTATGTGAGGCATAGACAGGGTAGACAGTCAGAACTTTTTTCAACAGGGTGGAAATGTCAAATACCCGAGGCCATAGCTTTAAGGTGAGGGGTTCAGTTTAAAGGGATGGGCAGGGCAATTTTTAAAATTATTATTAGACACATTGGGTGGTGGGTGTTTGGAACATGCTGCTGGGGGTGGTGGTGGGAGGCATATATGATAATGCCCTTTAAGAGACTTTCACATGGATATGCAGGGAATGGGGGAGGGGCGGGGGGTGGGTGGTATTGATCACATGCAGGTAGAGGAGATTAGTTGGCATCATGCTGGGCACTGATATTGTGGGCTGAAGAGCCGGTTCCTGTGCTGTACTGTTCTATGTTCTAAGGGACAAAGTTCTGAGCCCTATGGAACCTTGCTGGTACAAACCTTTCAGTCACAAAATTACCCGACGACCATTTGCTTTCTTCCACAGGGGCAATTTGGATCCAATTTACATCTCTACCTTGGATGCCATGAGCATTTATATTTTGACCAGTCTTCACGTGGGACCTTGTCAAAAGCCTTGTCAAACTCCATGTAGACTGGATGCAGACACTCCTGATTTGACTGGTGGAAAGGGTGGGTTGCTGGAGGTGACTCGTTCTCAAGTTTATGAAGATATGATCAAACAGGTTGATGAGGGCAGAGGGGTAGATGTTTTATATGGATTTCAGCGTTTTGAAGGGCATATATGGATTTCAAAGTTTGACAAGATTCCGCATGGTAGGTTGCTCTGGAAGGTTAGATTACATGGAATCCAAGGAGAGCTAGCTGCCTGGATAGACATTGGCTTGGTGCAAGGAAGTAGTGGGTAATGGTGGAAGGTTGCTTTTCAGACTGGGGGCCTGTGACTAGTGGTGTGCTTCAGGGTTCGCTGCTGGGTCCATTGCTCTTTGTCATCTATATCAATGATTTATATGGGAACCTACAAGGCATGATTAGTATCTTTGCAGATGTCACAAAAGTGGGTGGCATTATAGATAGTGAAGGTGGCTGTTAAAAATTGTAGCAGGATCTAGATCAGTTGGGCAGGTTGGCTGAAGAATGGTTAATGGAGGGAAGTGCGTAATATTGCATTTTGGGAAGTCAAACCAGGGCAAGACCAACTGGGAAGTATTGTAGAGAAGAGGGATCTAGGAAGTGTTGTAGACATTGGCGAGTATTGGCAAGGCATTTTGAGTATTGTGTTCAATTTTGGTCACCCTGTTATAGGAAAGATATTGTTCAGCTGGAAAGGGTGCAGAAAAGATTTGAAGGATGTTGCCAGGACTCAAGGGCCTGAGCTATAGGGAGAGGTTCAGCAGGCTAGGACTTTATTCCTTGGAGCGCAGGAGGATGAGGGTGATCTTACAGAGGTCTTCAAGATTATGAGAGAAATAGATTGGGTAAATACACGATCTTTTACCCAGAATAGGGGAAAATCGAGAACCAGAGGACATAGATTTAAGGTGAGGTGGGGTGGGGGGGGTCAAACACAGGCAGGTGGGACTGGTGTAGATGGAGAACGTTGGTCGGCATGGGCAACATGGGCCAAAGGACCTGCTTCCACGCTGTATGACTATGACTGAATCTAAGTGCCTCCAGATCTTCCCAAATCTAATGCCCACACTTGTCTTTGAGCAGGGCCCTGAAATCCTCCTCCCTTGTCCAAGTCTCTGAGGCTTGGTGTAGCATCTATTGAGATCAGCTGGTTCAGTTCAAGCAAAACAATGACAACTCTTCAACAAAAAAATCACAAATACCGCAGATGCTAGAAAGCTGAAATAAAAACAGAAAATGCAGGAAACAGCAGTTCAGGCAGCATCTGTACAGAAAGAAACAGAATTGATGAATCAAATCAAAGACCTTTCAACTGTTATAAAAGGCCATTGACCTGAATTATTAATTATGTTTCTAATTGCCTGATCTGATGAGAATTTCTAGCACTTATTTTTATTTGACTTTAGACATACAGAGCTTGTACATTTTCACTGTGACCATGTGGGTTTTTTTCCTGGGAGCTCTGGTTTCCTCCCACACTCGAAAGACGTACAGGTTTTGTGGTAATTGGCTTGGTAAAATTGTAAATTGTCCCTAGTGTGTGTAGGACTAGTGTTAGTGTGCGGGGATCGTTAGTTGGCGTGGACTCAGTGGGCCGAAGGGCCAATTGATGCTCTGTATCTCTAAACTAAACTAAACATGGTGTGCAAACAGGCTCTTCAGCCCACCAAGTCTGTGCTGATCAGCGATTACTCCATATACTAGCACTATCCTACACACTAGGGACAATTTACAATTTTACACAAGCCAATTAACCTACATGCCTGCACCTTTGGAGTATGGGTGGAAAATAGAGCAACTGGAGAAAACCCATGTGGTCACAGCAAGAATGTGCAAACTCCATACAGACCAACACCCAAACTGTATTTAACACTAGTCAGACTACATCTTGTATATTGAGTAAAGTTATGGCCTCGTTACACTAGTGCCTGCATTAGAGAGGGTGCAGAGGAGACTTTTATGAGACGCCTACCAGGACTGGGAACATACAGTGCATTCAGAAAGTGTTCAGTATTCACTTTTTCCACATTTTGTTATGTTACAGCCTTATTTTAAAATGGATTAATTAATTATTTTTTTTAATCATCAATCAACACACAATACCCCATTATAGAAAAGCAAAAACAGATGTTTAGAATTTTTTGCAAAGTAATTAAAAATAAATAACAGAAATATCACATTTACATAAGTATTCAGACTCAGCACTTTGTTGAGGCACCTTTGGCAGCGATTACAGCCTCAGGTCTTCTTGGGTATGATGCTACAAGCTTGGCACACCCGTTTTTGGGTAATTTCTCCCAATCTTCTCTGCAGATCCTCTCAAGCTCTGCCAGGTTGGATGGAGAGCGTCGATGCACAGCTATTTTCAGGTCCCTCCAGAGATGTTCGATCGGGTTCAAGTCCGGGCTCTGGCTGGGCCACTCAAGGACATTCACAGACTTGTCATAAAGCCTCTCCTGCATTATCTTGGCTGTGTGCTTAGGGTTGTTGTCCAGTTGGAAGATGAACCTCCATCCCAGTCTGAGGTCCAGAACACTCTGGAACAGGTTTTCATCAAGGATCTCTCTGTACTTTGTTCCGTTCATCTTTCCCTCGATCCTGACTAGTCTCCCAGTTCCTACCGCTGAAAAACATCTCCACAGCATAAATCCGCCATCACCATGCTTCACCATAGGTATGGTGCCAGGTTTCCTCCAGACGTGACGCTTGGCATTCAGGCCAAAGAGTTCAATCTTGGTTTCATCAGACCAGAGAATCTTGATTCTCATGGTCTGAGAGTCCTTTAGGTGCCTTTGGGCAAACTCCAAGCAGGTTGTCATGTGCCTTTTACTGAGGAGTGGCTTCCGTCTGGCCATAAAGGCCTGATTGGTGGAGTGCTTCTGGACGTTTCTCCCATCTACACTGAGGAACTCTGGAGCTCTGTCAGAGTGACCATCGGGTTCTTGGTCACCTCCCTGACCAAGGCCCTTCTCCCCCGATTGCTCAGTTTGGCCGGGTGGCCAGCTCTATGAAGAGTCCTGGCCGTTCCACAGTTCATCCATTTAAGAATGACAGAGGCCACTGTGCTCTTCGAGACCTGCAATGCTGCAGAAATTGTTTTATACCTTTCCCCAGATCTGTGTCTTGACACAATCCTGTCTCTGAGGTGTATGGACAATTCCTTCGTCCTCATGGCTTGGTTTTTGCTCTGACATGCACTGTCAACTGTGGGACCTTATATAGACAGGTGTGTGCCTTTCCAAATCATGTCCAATCAATTTAATTTACCACTGGTGGACTCCAGTCAAATTGCAGAAACATCTCACGGATAATCAATGGAAACAGGATGAACATACTCTCAATTTTGAGTGTCATAGCAAAGGGTCTGAATACTTATGTAAATGGGATATTTCAGTTATTTCTTTTTAATTACTTTGCAAAAATTTCTAAACACCTGTTTTCGCTTTTTTATTATGGGGTATTGTGTGTAGATTGATAATTAAAAAAGTGAATTTAATCAATTTTAAAATAAGGCTGTAACGTAACAAAATGTGGAAAATGTGAAGGGGTCTGAATACTTTCTGAATGCACTGTAACTGTGAGGAAAGGTTGGGTGGGGCGAAGGTTACTTTGGTAGAGGGGAGACTGACAGGAGATTTAATTTTGGTGTATATAAATATGAGGGACCCAGCAAAGTCAATAAGAAGGGTGTTGTTCTCATATCAGAGGGATAAAAATGTACAGGCGGTGCAGAATTAAATTAACTGGAAAGATCAGAGTATAGACAGAGATGCTGCCTGACACGCTGAGATACTACAGCAGTTTGTGTCTATCTTCAGTATAAACCAGCATGTGCAGTTCCTTCTTACACAAGATCAGAGAGGAGAGAAGAGGACTTTGTTTTCACTCTGAGGCTGGTGAGTTTATTGGCTGAAAGGTTGGTGAGATCAGAAACTGTCTCCACATTTAAGCACTCTCAGGGAGAGCACTTGGAGAGCAGTGAGCTGAGGATTATTGGCCCAATAGAGCATAGAGTGCAGTTCTGGTCATCCCATCACTGGTAGGATGTGGAGGCTTTGGAGAGGGCGCAGAGGCGGTTTACCAGAATGCTGCCTGGATTAGACAGGGTAGACACAAAATGTTGGAATAACTCAGCAGGATAGGCAGCATCTCTGGAGAGAAGGAATGGGTGGTGTTGCGGGTTGAGACCCTTCTTCAGACAGCATTGGCTATAAGGAGATGTTGGATTGTTATCTCTGGAACGTCGGAGATTGAAGGGAGACCTGATAGAAGTATAAAAAATTATAAGAGACACAGTTAGAATAGACAATCAGTACTTTTTCCTCCCAGTGGAAATGTCATAGACTAGAGAGCACAGCCTTAAAGTGAGAGGGGCAAAGTTTAAAGGAGGTGTTAGGGGTAATTTTTTTAAACGTTTTAACGGATTTTTTTTAACGCAGAGGGTGGTGAGTGCTTGGAACACACTGCTGGGGGTGGTAGTGGGGGCAATGCTGTCCAGAACCAGGGGCCACAGTTTAAGAATAAGGGGTAGGCCATTTAGAACAGAGATGAGGAAAAACTTTTTTAGTCAGAGAGTTGTGAATCTGTGGAATTCTCTGCCTCAAAGGGCAGTGGAGGCCAATTCTCTGAATACATTCAAGAGAGAGCTAGATAGAGCTCTTAAGGATAGCGGAGTCAGGGGGTATGGGGAGAAGGCAGGAACGGGGTACTGATTGAGAATGATCAGCCATGATCACATTGAATGGCGGTGCTGGCTCAAAGGGCCGAATGGCCTCCTCCTGCACCTATTTTCTATTGTCTATTGTCAGATACTATGGTGGTGTTTCAGAGGCTTTTAGATAGGCACAAGGATATGCAGCTAATGGAGGGATTTAGATCACGTGCAGGCGGAGGACAGTAGTTTAACTCGGCATCATGTTTAGGACAGACATTGTGGGCCAAATGGCCTGTTGTGGTGCTGCACTGATTTATGTTCAGTGCTGGAGGCTGGGACAAGGCTCGGGAGTGGTCTGAACTAGCACAGACACGAAGAGCCAAATGTCGGATCCTCTGAATTGTTACACTTCTGTATGTATGATGTGATCAGTTTTCTGGTATGATGCAATTAATCATTTTGCTTGATGTATTTAATGTCACAGTTTGAAGTAAATAATCCCAAAATGTGTTGTAATTAATTCCACAGCCTGTTATTATGAATCCCTTGCTGAGGTAACTCACCCCACAGTGCAATGTAATCAGCTCTCCAATTTGTTAATACTAATCGATCCAGCAGTCCAATGCAATTAATCTCCCATGCAGTTGACCGCTGACTGATTTAATTCATGCTAACTCTCTAATTTACAGGGATGGCCCGTTCTTTCCCAGTTACCCGGCTTCTCCCACTCTCCAGTGGACAGCCCTGGATTATAATGTTCTCTGTGACCGGAGTTACGTTCGTGCACTCAGCGGTGAGGCTCACCAAGGTGCCAGTGGTATCTCTCTGGGGCCCCTCAAGGTCCTGCATTCGCACCGACCGCCGATCTCAGCACACTGCCTTGTACTCGGTATCCTGTCTAACTCACTGGTCCGCTTGTAAATTAAAAGTAGCTCGGACTCAACACGTTTGATGAACTGAGCTGTGAATGGAAGGAAGATAGACACAAAATGCTGGAGTAGCTCAGCGGGACAGGCAGCATCTCTGGACACAAGGAATGGGCGACGTTTCGGGTCGAGACACTTCCTCAGACTCACTTCGTCCCCTCGTGGGCCTCCACCAGCAACTCGGTCGCCCCTGCCTCTCCCACAGCCCAAGCGCAGGCCAGAGACGAGCTTCACCTGGGCTCCAGGCTCAGCACCAGGCCCACAGCCTCCACGCTGCATGTTCCCATCCTGCGGGGTCTGACTCTCCGAGGTCCCATTGCTTCCCCCCTACAGTGGTTCCACTGGGTCTTCCCCTTCTCCCTCTTTGAACCAGATGGCCCTAGCTACGCACCACTCGTGCACAGGTCCTCATGCCCCCTCCTGTCTAAACCCCCACCAACCCCCGCCAGACCTCACCTGCCCTCCTCTGACCCCAACCCCCACCCTTGCCGTGTCTTCCCCAGCCCCACCTGACCACCTCCTTTCCGATAGAGAACGATCTGTCCTCAACACAGGCCTCATCTTCATTCCCCTCCTCAACGAGTTCCCCTGCCACGACGTAGAGCCTTTCTTCCGTCACCTCCGCGCCTTTTTCTATGTGAAGGAGTCCTGATCACCCAGTGATGACCCCTTCTCCCTCCACCGGCCCCCCTCATCCTCGACTCCCCCAGACGGCCTTCTAGACCTTTTTGGTTCTAACTGCCGGTGTGACATAAACCGTCTCAGCTTTTTCACTCCCCTTACCTAATCTAACCTCTTCCCCCTCTGAGCGTACAGCCCTCCGCTCACTCTGCAGCAACCCCGACATGATCATTTCAGTGTGAAGAAGGGTCTCGACCTGAAACATCACCTATTCCATCCATCCGGAGATGCTGCCTGTCCCGCTGAGTTACTCCAACATTTTATGTTTATCTTCAGTGTAATCCAGCATCTGCAGTTCCTTCCTACACTGAGCTGTCAACAGTATTGGGTAGACAGACACCCGGGCTGCTTGGGTGGGTGGACCAATGGAATTTCCCCCCTTCTCCCACTTCCCCACCCTCCTGCCCTCTTCTTTCCTCCTCCCCCCTCGTCACCCCTCCCCCCACCTCACTGCTCGTCCTCCCCCTCCTCTCCACCTCCCTTCACATTCCCACCTATTTTCCTCCCCTTCACCTTTCTTCCCCAGCTCTCAACTTCCCTCCTCTTCCCACTCCTCTCTCCTTCCCTCCCCCTCCTCTTACTTCCTTTCACCCCTCTCTCTCTCATCCATCCATCCCTCCCCTCTCTTCTTATCCCCCTCCAGCCTGTAAATATTGCTTCCCCAGCTACCGATACATACACCCACCGAGTGCCGGCTACTTTCAGCGGCAGGGGTCGCCTGGCACATGCGGACAGCGAGAGTGCGGCTTTAATGGGTTGCCCCATTATCGGGCACCGTTGGAAATGGGAGGGGGCAGGAGAGGGGTGTATGTGCTGCTGATGGGAGGGGCAGAAGAAGGGTGTATGTGCTGGAACAGCGGACGCACTGAGAACCTGGTTTGACGCCGGGTCGGGCCTCTATTGACCCATGCGGATGGTGGAGGAAGAGAGAAAGGGGGCATTAGTGCAGGGCAGGGAGTGGGGCAGCATTATATCCCAGCCGGTCACCCATTGCATCAGAGATTAATATCAGTGGACTGAAGGAATGTCGAGGTATTGGTGACTAATGATCCCAATCGATCGCAATCGATCGCAACCACAGCAACCCAACTGGACTTTCTTCAGGACTTTTTTTTAGATAAAACTTTCGCCGCCCCTCACTGCGAGTCACAGTCATGGAGCTGCACCACAAGGAACAGGCCCTTCGGCCCACATTGTCTATGCTAACCAATTTCATATTGGGCTAGTCCCGATCGCTTGCATTTGGCCCATAGTCCTCCAAACCCTTCTTATCCATATTTCTGTCCAAATGTCTGTTAAAAGTGGTAAATGTGGTGCTGGTCTTTCGAAGCCTGCAACCACCACCCCTCTCCCCAATCGCTCTCACCACCTTTTTCCACTCCTCTCCCCTTCCAGCTCCTCTCCCAATCCGTATTACCCTCCACCCCTCTCCCAAATCCCTCTGCCCCTCTCCCAAATCTCTCCCCCCACCAAATCCCCTCCCCTTCTCCCAAATCCCCTCCCCTTCTCCCAAATCCCCTCCCCTCTCCCAAATCCCCATCCCAATCCCTGTCACCCCTTTCCAAATCTTTCACTCCCTCCCTCCCTCCCTCCCTCCCTCCCTCCCCCCTTTCTCTCACCTATGGTGGTGATCACGGTGATTGCGAAGTAGAAGGAGCCGGCGAACTTCCACTGGTGTCCGGCGCGATGCGGCTCGCTCTGCATAACGACCCACTCCAGCTCCCGGTAGTCCTCGTCGCTCATGCCGTACTTGCTCCTCAGCTCCATGCGTTTGGAGTTCAGCAGGCGCTTGCGGGAGATCTCGAAGTCAGACTCGAGCGCGTCGAAGACGGCGGCGCCGACCAGCAGGTAGGTGAGCATGCAGAGGATCAGGGAGAGTGTCCGCACGTTCTGCCGCTTCATGGCCACCGGAGCCCGGCTCCAGCTCGCCGCATCCCCGCCCTTCCCCCACCCACAGCACCCCGGGCACTCCGGCCGCGGGGACGCGCGCCTCCCGGAGACGTGCACGCGTCTTAATGCAATGATCAACTGAGTGTTTAGTTGCACGGCCCAGGAGTGTCAAAGTAGGGGTGGGGGCACTAACCACTTCGCCCCCCCTCTACCCCTCCTCTTCCCTTCTCCTCTCCACCCAGAGGTTGTCGTCAGTTGGATTAAGTTGGGTCAGTTTGGAAGGAGTTGGGTGGCCCAGACTACCCTCAACTTCCTTTGGCCTTGGATGGATTAAGCTTATGCGGTCGTGTTAGACTGGGAGGATCAGTTGGTTTATCGTGGTCTGGAGTGTCCGCGGTTGTGGTGGTTTGGTTTAGGAAAGTGGAGGGTTGTTCTGCTTGGTCTACACTGGGTGGCCTTTGGTTATGCAGGGTTTAGGTTTAGTATGGGTTGAGTTGTGAGGTTTACGGTTGAGGGGTTGATCCGGTTGATCTAAGGAGGTCGGTGTGGATCGCGATCGTTGTGTAGATTGAGTGCGAGTTGGGTTGGGAGGTTTAGGGTTGAATTGGGGAGAATTGGATTAGTCAAAGGCAGGTCGGTGTGGATCGGGAAATGTTGTATAGGTTTAGCATTGGTTGGGTCCGGTTGGTCGTATGTCGGTGGGTTTGGATTGCAATGTCGGTAGGATTAGCTTTGGTGGGGTTGGATTGGGACGCGAGGGACTACAGCTTGCTGTGTCTCGGTTGAGGCGGCTTGGGATTTAGCCCCGTGGGATCACTTACCTCCCCGCCACCCACAGTCGGGTTACAGGGCGGCTCCAGTCTGGCGCTTACAGCCTGGGCCTTGGCTGGTGAACTGATCCCAAGAATGCCTTTCCCAGAGCAATAAAGTCCAACCTTTCCCCCAATAAACTCCGCGAGAGGACGGTGCCGGCCGCGGCTCCACGCTCTAACTTTGTCTGTAGTTCAACCCCGAGAGCGTGGATGGCGTCGCTCGCTCCTTGAACCGAGTCGGTTGTCCTGGATCAAGATGGATTATTGCAAGCTGTTCTTTCCCGATTGACGGTAAGTCCGTTCAGGAAGCTTCCTTATCTCGACCGAACACCCCGGGCCTCGGGCGCCACCCTCCCGCAGGGGTCCAACTTGCCCCCGGCGTCCTGGATCGAGCCCAGCTCTCGCCTTCCCTGCGCCGTAGTGCAGATAAAAGCCGGTGTTTCATTCCGTCCTCTCCAGATTTGTGAGACTCCAAAGTGCCGGGATCCAGCCGGGTGTAGACCCATGCCTCAGATGCTCCGGGCGGGGCAAATCAGAGGTCACGGTCCCGCGCTCCCTCTGCTCTCTGCATTTCCCCCGCGGAGCGGAGAGCCCCGGGTCGGTACACGGCGACCCGCCCGCCGGCCGCTGCAATCCACAAGTGGCCCGAGGCGGCAGCGACGCTCCTGCAAAGAGTTAACGCCGAGCCCCAGCAGCGTTCACTCTGCGGTACCCGGGTGCCGAGCTGCGTGAGGATCGGAGGTGTCTGGAGTGAGGAGGTATTCGCTCATCCGGGCTGGTTGAGGGGGTTCGTGTTCAGTCAAGGCACACAGCCAACTGTGCACAGGTACAAGGCTCCCACAGACTAACACACTGTTACAGACACACACATAATCTCCACACACACACACACAATCTCCACACACACATACACACACACACAATTACGAAAACGCAGGCAATGGCCGTCACAGACGCATCAGTACAGATATACAAATACAATTAGGCACACAAGTACAGTCACACCAATGCAAACAAGTGCATGCAACGTCAGGGACAGTCAGAATCGCACACAGGTTTGCACGTGGAATTACATAAATATTATTCCACACAATTACATCCACATAACCACGCCTTCACATACTCCAAACCAAACACACCTCGACTGCAATATGCATTTATATAGCGCCACTAATACCATACAACACCCCCCAAGACATAACTGCAGTATTGGGCAGCATATATTTGACCAAACCTGTCATCAGGCCCCACGAGGAAGCATCAAGGCAAATTACCGAAAGAGGTGGGTGTGGAGGAGCAGCAGAAGGGAGTTTAAGGGGCAGAAGGATTTGGGAAGAAGTTCCCTGGGTTTGGGAGTTCCCCGCTGTGGGTCGTCACAGGGGCAGAGGCTGAACCCGTGGATGTGCAAGAGACCCGTGGATGTGCAAGAGCATCTCGAAACTCCTGGAAGCAGATAGAGGCGCCCACATCACAAACATCCCCCCCCCCCAAGTGAACAATCCCACATCCTCCGTATTCCACACTTTTGCTGCCCCCCCAGATAGAGCAGGGGTAGAGGTTCTTAGTCCTCACCTTTGACCGCACCATTATTCGACTTCTGCACAACACTTCAACATTTCCACCAGCCCTAATGTGATTAATCCAGCAGTCACATCTTCCCCTCACATCCTGTAATGCAAGCACACGTCTCTCCGTGAGCCTGTAGTTCGCTCATCCTTCCCCACCACCCCCTGCCCCTTCTCCTCCCCTTCCCCCTTCTTAAGCACCTACGCCTATCACTGTAGGAAGTGTAACACCTGTCCCTACACCTCCTTCCTCACCACCATTCATGGAATTAAACAGCTCTTCCAGGTAGCACACAGATTCGCCTGCACATCCTCCAGCCTTGCCTATTGCATGCCATGCTCTCACCGTGGCCTCCTTTACATTGACGAGACAATCTAAAACCAAGCGATTGCTTTGCCCAGTACCTGCGCCCTATCCAGCCATTTTAATCCCCCCCCCCCATACCGACCAATCCCCGGTCCCCTCCACTGCCAGGGCGAGGCCAAACACAAACAAGCGGAACAGCACCTCATAGCCGCCTAGGTAGTCTACAACCAAATGGCTTGGTCACTGACATCTCAAATTTCAGGTACCTACCCGCCCCTATATTTCTCCTCCGATCTACCTCAGTCCGCTCATGCACCCCCATCTTCCCTTTTTCACCGTCTCTCCCCCAACCCACATATGACTCGCACTTGATCCTCTCCCTCCCACATCTGACCCGCTCTGCCCCGCCCTCCCTAGTTACCATCTCCCACCACCCCACTTTCCACCTCCACCTTCTCCATCCCTGATTCTAATCTCTCAATCAACATCCTCCTCGCCTGTTTCCACCCACCGCTTGATGACTCTAACCTCACCCTCACCATCCCCGCCTCTTTATACTGGCTGCTGGCCCTGTACTCTTTAAATCCCGATGACCCAAAACGTCCTTTGTCCATTTCTCTCCACAGATGTTGCCTAACCCCCACCCTCCCCCCCCCAGAGTTCGTCTGGCACTTTGTGTTTTGCACACACAGAATTGTACCTTGAAGGACATTTGGCCTTAGGCCACTAAACATACACTCACACACATATGATGACACTTCTTTGTACAACACAGCGAAAAAAAA
This sequence comes from Rhinoraja longicauda, assembly GCF_053455715.1. Taxonomy (NCBI): domain Eukaryota; kingdom Metazoa; phylum Chordata; class Chondrichthyes; order Rajiformes; family Arhynchobatidae; genus Rhinoraja; species Rhinoraja longicauda. The sequence goes on from NC_135974.1 coordinate 18,499,674, forward strand.
CACACACACACACGCGTTTATTTATCTGTGTACATCCAACCGCACGCACATCAATTTATACATAGACATAAAATGCTGGCGTAACTCAGCGGGCCTATTCCTTTTCTTCATAGATGCTGCCTGACCCGCTGTTACCCCAGCATTTTGTGTCTATCTTCGGTATAAACCAACACCTGCAGTTCCTTCCGACCCATCCATGCAGACATAGTCTTGTTCACCTCGTCGCACCCGCTTAACCAAACACTCCATCAATCAATCCCTCACATGGATTTATATGCTGTCATGCACAACATTTATTCCGAACACCGCTCATAAACCCTGACACAATCTCATTAGCGTGTCAGTTTGGTTCTACCAGATAATATTTTACACGTATACTGTAGTGAGATATAGCCACGTGTACACACATGTGTGCGCACTATGGACTATTAGTATATAACATTCAATGCTAAATGCGGCACAACATTCACACATTCATGCAGTCAGCCACACACATGCACACACTTCACTGAGCCAGCTCAGCCTGCCTATCGTTACACGGTAATGTGTTGCATGCAATCTAATTTACCCCACGGTTAGAATGGATTCATTTTATCTCGACCAGCAACTATCCGTCAGTGACAGATGGGAGTGATATGGCCACCAGTTTTACTTCTTGTTGGGCAGCGGTTGGTGGGAAGTATCACCTTGTACGCGATACTTAGTCACGCTTCGATTATTTTCCAAGCGTTGTAAGTCGGCTCTGATTTATGTTGTTGTTTAATAAAGACGATCAGATAAATGGCAGAGTTCATTTGCATCGTGGGCACCCACGCTAATAGACTTTAACACGGTTCTAAATATTAATTAGGCATCAGCGAGGGTGGTAATAAACGGCAGCATATTGGGGATAATTCTCCGGATTCTGCAAGACAGGTTTGCATTGGGTGCGTGGTGTAAACTATTTTGCACGCTACATTTAACAGATAAAAGTGACAGATAAAAAATAGAATAGACAGGCGGTATTTAAATGTGTTTTCACACTTGCAACATATCTAAAGAACCTGAATTGTTCATTGTTTTTTTTCCAGTTGCTTCTCTCTTTTAAAAAATTATTTTCAGCAATTTACTGGCACCAAATTTACTTCGCTCGGCAATGGGCTAAAAATAGATTTCACTGGTAAGATCCAATAAGCAGCAGCACACAGTTCAGTTAAGAGCTGACCATGGTTCTGAAGACAAAGTCCAACGCGTGCCCCGAGCAAAGCCATTCAGTACCCGGGACAGCGACCAGCGAAGGAACAGCACTTTCTATTAAACACAACTGCAATCCCACCCTGAGCGGCCAACGCGATCCTCAATTTGTACTGCATTAACATTTCACAGACAAAGCGGCACAGTGGCGCAGGTGCTAGATCCGCTGCCTCACAGCGCCACAAACCCGGGTTCGATCCTGACCTCGGGTGCTGGCCCTGTGGAGTTTGCACGTTCTCCCTGTGACCGCGTGGGTTTCCTCCGGCTGCTCTGGTTTCCTGACACATCCCAAAGATGTGCGAGTTTATAGGATAATTGACCCTCTGTAAATTTCCCCTACTAGGTAGGGTGTGGATGAGAAAATGGGATAACATAAAACTATATTAGAATGAAAGAGTAGAAACAAAAAACTAACGATGCTGGTCTATACCAAAGAGTAACTCAGCGGGTCAGTCTGGGGGAAAAAGATGGGTGATGTCTCAGGTTCGACTCCTTCCGGCAAAATTGGTGATCAATAGTGGCGTGGACTCGGTGGGCCCATGGGCCTGTTTCCATGTTGTATCTTCCAATCAATCAATTTGCAGCATCTGCCACCTACTGATTTCAGTTCATGCGTTTCTGTTGCGCCTTCCTCCGCCAAAGGGATTTGAAGTAAATAGAATACTTATGAAGTGCTCTTGTGGTTGTAGAAAACTTGGCAGCTAAATTCTGAAGACACAAGGAACTGCAGATGATGATTTACAAAAAAAAGACACAAGGTGCTGGAGTAACAGCGGGTCAGGCAGCATCTCTGGAGAACATGGATAGGTGATGTTTCAGATCACCTTCAGACAGCCTGTAGAATGGTCCCAACCTGAAATGTCACCAATGTTTTTTTTTGTAAACCAGCATCTCCAGTTTCTTGTGTCCCCATAATGGGATTGCTACAGGATTAGTGTAAATGAGTGTTTGCTGAGATTAATTCTGTACAGCAAGTTTCCACAATCATAATGAACAGAGAAGCTATTGTGATGTTGATGGAGGATAATTCCTATGCAATGGGGCAATATCCACATTCTTTTCTGAATTTATACCATGAGATTTCTTCTTACGACTGCCTGACAGAAGAGTCTATTTAACTTCTCATCTGAAAGACAGCATTGCCAGTGGTGCAAACTCTGATTAGACGTCTGTGCTTGGGTATCTAGGAGGGACTATCCCAGAACCTCATGGCTCAGAGGGTACGTGTCTCATGTGCCATTGCCAACCCTTTGAAAAGCCTCTCCCATCAGCCCTGCACCATATTAAAAGCTTGGCAGTGCTTACCTTTTCAAGCCATCATCCAATTATTTTTTTGGAAGATATTATTGAACCCTCTTCAATCATTCTTCAGGGCAAAGCATTGTGGATCACATCAGCACACTGTTCACCTGCTCTCTCCCCCCCCCCATCAAAGTCTCTGCTTAAGCTCTACAAATATTAATAATTAGATGGCTTGCTGTGATATTTGCTGAGAATCCCGATGAACCATATCACTCAAAGGGGTGATGAAAATATCTGTGAATGCAAAACCTGATTAAGCCTATTACTGCAACTAGAGAGCAATTAGAGAGCAGTCCTGGACTTCTATCCACCTCATTGGTAATCCTTGGACTATCTTTGATCAGACTCTACAGGCTTTTATCTTGCACCAAATGTTATTCCATTATCATGTATCTGCACACTGTAAGTAGCTCGATTGTAATCATGTATTGTCTTTCCGCTGACTGGTTAGCACGCAACAGAAGCTTCTCACTGTACCTCGTTACACGTGACAATAAACTAAAACTGAACTAATGTGTAGCCCTAACAGGCTACAATGATATAAAGTCAGTGGAATTTGATCTTTGCTTCACCCTACAGAAATGGAATAATAGCAAACTGTTAAAAAAAAAACCCTCCAACTCCTTTTATACCTCTAATTCTAATACTTCTTTGATGAGTTCAAGATGTTGAGATAGGAAAGGTGGGACTCAAGGGCCTGAGCTATATGGAGGATATTGCCAGGACTCTCGGGCTTGAGCTATAGGGAAAGGTTGAACAGGCTTATTCCTTGGAGCGCAGGAGGCTGAGGGGTGATCTTATAGCGGTGTATAAAATCATGAGGGAATTAGGATGAATGCACCGAGAGTCTTTTACCCAGGCTAGATGAATCAAGAACAAGTGGACATAGATTTAAGGTGAGAGGGGAATGTTTTAATACGAACCTTTTCACACAGAGCGTGGTTGGTGTATGGAATGAGCTGCCCAAGGAGGTATTTGAGGCAGATACCAGAACAGCATTTACAAGACATTGGTACACGGATAGGAAAGATTTAGTGGGATATGAAGAAAATGCAGGAAAATGATCTTGGAAGTAGTTGAGGTAGATACTGTAACAGTAAGGGGGCAGATTTAATGGGAACCCCCAATAACCGAAATCATATAACAAAGCTAAAATTTACAAGCAAAGAACTGCAAATGCCGGTTTATACCAAAGATAGACACAATGTGCTGGAGTAACTCTGCAGGTCAGACAGCATCTCAGGGGTAAAGCTGCAATATCCATTTTCTGCAGGGATAGTGCTGGATCTGCTGAGTTACTCCAGCACTTTGTGCCTATCTTATGTAATAAAGATAATGGGATTAACATAATTGCAACAAGGACCAGAAGGGAGATAGTTTGAATGCAGTGAGATGTTCTGATATGCTGTGGGTGGTCTCAAAGGACAGTCAAAGTAAATTCAGTCAGGACAGTGAGAGAGCATGGAATAAATATTCCCTGATAAAAGTATATAAAATGATGAGAGGCACTGATAGGGATGACAGTCAGAACTGTTTTTCCCAGGTTGGAAATATCAAATAATAGAGGGCAAAGCTTTAGGGTGAAAGGGGGCAAGGTTTAAAGGAGGTGTGGGGGCAAGTATTTTACATGGGAAGTGGTGTGCCTGGAATGTGCTGATGGGGTTGGTGGTGGAGGCAGATACGATAGTGCCAATTAAGAAGCTTTTAGATGGGCACACGGACATGCAGGGAATGGAGGGATATGGATCATGTACAGGCAGAGGAAATTAGTTCAGCTTGGCATCATGTTCTGCATGGATATTGTGCTGAAGGGCCTTGGTTCTTGTGCTTCTCTATGTTCTATGATCTAAGCGACTGATGCTAGATTATAGATCCATGCTGACCCGTCAAAAACACAGTATTCATTATTCTTAGAATGGAAGAGCACAAATTGATTGTAGATAGTGCAATCATTGCAACAAATAATTGGTAGCAAGAGATGATAGACTGTGGCATATACCGCTTAACAGAGAGAAGGAGAGAGCGAGAGAGAGAGAGAGAGAGAGAGAGAGAGAGAGAGAGAGGGGGGGGTTGAGTGGGTGAGAGAGAGAGAGAAAGAGAGAGGGAGTGGGAGAATGGAGAGGGACTCACACACACAGAGAGAGAGAGAGAGAGAGAGAGAGGGAGAGAGAGAGAGAGAGAGAGAGAGAGAGAGAGAGAGAGAGAGAGAGAGAATGCAAGTGAGAGAGAATGCAAGTGAGAGGGGAGAGAGAGAGAGAGAGAGAGAGAGAGAGAGAGAGAGAGAGAGAGAGAGAGAGAGAGAGAATGCAAGTGAGAGAGAATGCAAGTGAGAGGGGGAGAGAGAGAGAGAGAGAGAGAGAGAGAGAGAGAGAGAGAGAGAGAGAGAGAGAGAGAGAGAGAGAGAGAGAGAGAGAACAAACCCTTTTTTCATCCACCTTCCACGCTGTGTGTACTGATTATCTGCTGAGCTGAGAGTGTTGGTGTTACAATTTGTGTTACAGACGGTAACATAAGTGATAGCAATGATCTGCTCGATTCCTGCTCCTGATTATTATACTCTGACTGCTACCGAACTAAGAAAAAATGTCTTGTGAGCGAGAACTGGGAGAAGACAGGATGAATACACGGCGATGCCTCCGGAGTTAAATAACGCTCATTACTACAAACACTGCAGCAGAATCCTCGGTTCTTTTTGCCATAACCCCAAGAGCTTGGAGGGGAAAAGTAACTCGACAATACGCATAGATGTTAATCATATAAACCTGGCTAAATATCTGTGAGTGAGATTGTGTAGTTAATGAAATATAATCATCTTCATTTGACCATCACTGACTTATTTTTCAGTCAATGTAGTTGGACTTTGAGAAGTTAGTAATTTTAGTGAAAGGTTGCAGTGAGGAGGTAGAAAATTGGCCCAAAAGCTCCATAACCGAGGAGAGAAGTGAAATATGTTGTCAATGAAGTATTTCCACATCTAGATGGGGGACATCAGTACTTTACCATCATTCACTCTGCATTTTCAGATGAGAATGTTCTATGTCGACACCTTTCATTATCTCCAACAAAATGCAATGTTCTGGAGGAACTGGAAAAGGTGCAGAGAAGATTTACGAGAATGTTGCCAGGTCTCGAGGGCCTGAGCTACACGGAGAGGTTGAGCAGGCTAGGACTTTATTCCTAGGAGCACAGAGGGACTATGGGGTGATCTTTTAGAGGTATGTAGGACCATGAGGGGAATAGACAGGGTGAATGCACAGTTTTACCCAGAGGTTTGGAATCAAGAACCAGATGACATAGGTTTAAGGTGAGGGGGGGAAGATTTAATAGGTACCTGAGGGGTAACTTTTTTACACAAAGGGTGGTGATTATATGGAATGAGCTGCAGGAGGAGCATAGATAAGGCAGGTGTTATCATAACGTTTAAGAGACATTTGGACAGGTACATGGATAAGATAGGTTTAGAGGGATATGGGAAAACGCATGCAGGTGGGACTAGTGTAGATGGGGCGTGTTGGTCGGCATGGGCAAGTTGGGCCGAAGGGTCTGTTTCCATGTTGTATGATTCTATGAATCTATAATTCAGTGAGGTAAGGAGTCTGTCCATTCCCTCCACAGATGCTGTCCGGCCTATTGAGTTCTTCCAGTTCTTAGTGTTATGATCAAGATTTCAGCATCTGCAGTTCTGGTGTCTTCATTACCACTTGTTCTGGTATATTTTCGAGCAGGCTGAAATTAATTGAAGTAATTTTATGATCTATCAAACTTTACTGTGTTTGATAAACCTTTACTTTTTCAGGACCTCAAACTGCAGAAGTCAGTTCCTTGAACTTCTCTCTGACCCAGGTTTGGGGATCCTTAGATCATATGATCATCAAGTTACTATTTATTGCAAACACTTCTTTATATTTGAATCTACTTCTTGCAACCGTTATCAAATCTAGAACATTACCCTCTTTCATTGCCACCTGGTTTATCTAAAAAATAATACAAAGTGCTGAGTAACTCAATGCGTCAGGCGGCATCTATCCCTATCCAGTTTACACTTTAAAGTCTAACACTTTAGACTTTAGAGATACAGCACAGAAACAGTCCCTTCCGCCCACGAGTCCACATCGACCAGCAACCACCCCATGCACTGACACCATCCCACATTAGAACTTGGGTTCTGTCTGTGTGGAGTTTGCACGTTCTCTCTGTGACCACATAGGTTTCCTTCGAGTGTTCTGGTTTCCTCGCACATCCCAAAGACGTGCGGGTTTGTAGGTTAATTGGCCCACTGTAAATTGCCCCTAATGTGTAGGGGGTGGATGAGAAAGTGGGAAACATAGAACTAATGTGAATGGTCGGTGTGGACTTTGTGAGCTGAAGGACCTGTTTCCATGCTGTATCTTTCAATTAATCAATCAATTAAATCATGTCTCAGTCTCATATTGTACAAAGAGCAAGCTACCTGAACTTACCTCGTTCAGAAACTCACAGTCCTGGCATTATCCACATAAATCTCATCTCTAATGTTTTTATGCAGCATCTTACAATCTGCTGACCAGAACTGTACACAATATACCAACTGCAGTCTAACTAATGTTTTATTCAGTTTTAGCATTTTCTTCCTAATCTTGCAGTCCAACAATGGAGAGAACCTCACAAATCTTTGTAAATGTGTTGTCTTGTTACATTTAGGAATTGTTGGACATACATTTTCATCCACTTCTCTCTGTGCACCTGTGACTGTTAGCCAGGCACAGCTCCTACACCATCTTTAAATTTGCCACCAGGTGTTAATGAGTCAGAGTACAGGAGGGAAATTGATAATCTGGTTCAGGTTTTAGTTTAAGCGATACAGCATGGAAACAGGGCCTTCAGCCCACTGAGTTCACACCGATCAATGATCACCCATTCACACTAATTCTATCCTACACACTAGGGACAATTTACAGAATCCAATTAACCTACAAACCTGCATGTCTCGAATTTGGGAGGCAGCAGCATCTCTGGAGAACATGGATAGGCGATGCTTCAGGTTGGAACCCTTCTTCAGACTGGACATGGATAGGTGACGGTCAGGGTCAGGGGCCATTCTTCAAACTGGACAGGGATAGATGGTGCCCAATTTAAGTGACGCTTTGCACCCATTACAATTGCTCCACTCTTTTAAATTTCAACATCAGCATTTCTTGCTTTAACTATGCTAAACACTGTTCCCGTTAACATGTATCTGTACAGAGTGGATGGTTTGATTGTAATCATGCTTTGTATTTCAGCAGACTAGTTAGCATGCAACAAAAGCTTTTCACTGTACCTCAGTCTACGTGACAATAAATTAAACTAAACTAAAGACATTTCGGGTCAGGACCCTTCTTCAGACTGGACACGGACAGGTGATGTTTCAGGTCAGGATCTGCTTCAGTCTTCTTTATGGGAGTCAACAGAACTGGACTGTTTATTGTGGACTGTCACCCACATTGTAAAATTTATATCCCAGGTTTTGGATAGAGAAGGAATTGACAATTATGCTCGTATCCATAAGATTACTGATGGACAAGTCTGCCATTGATTGCTGACGTCATTCAATGCTCCAGTCCTGATGGACCTCGTCGGATTGCACCAGTGAGAAATTAGTTTCCGCTACAAAACTGATATTTCAATGTCTGAAGAAGGGTCTCGACTAGAAACGTCACCGATTCCTTTTCTCCAGGGATGCTGCCTGACCCGCTGACTTACTCCAGCATTTTGTGTCTATCTTTGATATTTCTTTATTGAGTCAATAAGGTATTGCAGTAGCGGAATGCTGCTACCTCTGCGAAATAATGCTGGCCAAGTATTCATGAGGGCTTCTCTTTAGTACTGGCAGTTCCAGTCAACAACCTTTAACAAGTGTGCTTGTCCCAATGCAGCTGAGATGTAATTGTGAAGAAGAACAAACCAGTCCTCTCTGGAAGAGAGATGCATGCCAACTTCATACACTCAAAGTAGAGTTATTGACTTGGCAATCCCAATAAAATATATGTCAGCCTTTCTGTCTATTTCAGCCTCGAAACAAACCACTCACTGCTAATCTCTCGTGTGGCCATTTTAGAAAATATTGGCCTACAAACAAATATTTCTCCCTGAAATTGGCAACACAGAGTGGCAAAGAAGGTGTACGCTATGCTTGCCTTCATCAGCCGGGACATTGAGTATAAGTGTCAGAAAGTCATGATGAAGCTTTATTGGTCTTCTGTTGTACCATATTTGGAGTATTGTGTGCAGTTCTGCCCTCTCCATTACAAGAGGGATGGGTAGGTTTACCAGAATGCTGCCTGGATTAAGCGATGTTAGCTACACAGAGATTGGGTAAACTTGCATTGCTTCCTTTGGAACGCCAGAGGTTGAGGGAGGCTTGATAGAAGTGTATAATATTATGAGAGGCATAGATAGGGTAGACAGTAGAGCCTTTTTCCCAGGATAGAAATATGAAATACTGGAGAACATCGCTTTAAGATGAGAGGGGCAAAGTTTAAAGGAAATGTGCGAGGCAAGTTTTTTTTACACAAAGGGTGTGGGTGCCTGGAACACACTGTCAGGAGTGTGGTGGAGGCAGATACAATAGTGACATTTAAAAGGCTTTTAGATAGATAAATGGATGTGCAGGGAATGGGGGAATGTGGATCACATGCAGGCAGAGATTAGTTGTTCTTGGCATCATGTGTGGCACAGGCATTGTGGGCCGATGGTCCTGTTCCTGAGCTGTACTGTTCTATGTTCTACATTCTATGTTCTATTTTCTATGTCCTATGCCTAAGGCCTATGTACGACCATATGTTCTATGTTCATTGTCCGTAATTATGCTCATCGGGTTCAGAACAAGTGGTGAGACAAAGTGAGATCACGGCACCTACCTGGATGGGCATGGAGATGCGGGGGACGATTGATAAGATGACCTTCCCTGCACTGAATCGTGTTTGGAGAATTGCAAGCCCTGGACAGAAGAGGGTCTGGCACGGAGAGGTAGTGGCACTAACAGCGTACCCATGACTCCACACCTAATGAATCAGCTCCACCCGTAGGTCCAAGCGCGAAGGTGCTGACCATTTTGCAAATATTGGGGATCAATCCGACACAAGACCAACTCTTATCTGCCTGCACACAATCCATATCCATCCATTCCCTGCATATCCAAATTACTTTAGACTTTAGATTTTTAGGACAGCACGGTGGTGCAGCGGTAGAGCTGCTGCCTTATAGTGCTAGAGACCTGGATCTGATCCTGACTAAGGGTGCTGTCTGTACAGAGTTTGTACATTCAGCCTGCGACTGCATGGGTTTTCTCCGGGTGCTCCGGTTTCCTTCCACACTCCAAAGACGTACAGGTTTGTAGGTTAATTGACTTTGGTAAAATTGTAAATTGTCCCTAGTTGTGCGATAGTATTACTGTACGTGGTGATTGCTGGTCAGCGTGGACTTGGTGGGCCGTAGGGCCTGTTTCCGCGCTGGATCCCTGCTTTGAGACCAAGACAAGCTGGATACAGAGGGCTGGGAATGTAAGGAGGGCTGAATGAACTCCCTCTGCTTCTTGCAATGCATTAACCAACCAAGCCAATGAGAATGTTCATAGTTTAATCCCTTCTTCTGGTCAGACGGTCTGATGATGTCCCGACGGTATCCCAGTGGGGTCTTGCAGAGCAGCAGAGTCGGTGGGAATGCATAAATCCTCAGCTCACCTGCCACCATCTGTCACACTACATGGGGCCCATACAGTAGGGAGCAAGCAGCAAGGTGACTGTGAATCATGACTGAGTGAGAATCAACACAGAAGCCGTGTTACAAATGCTTAAATTATCCATAAATATTCAACATTTACATTGCCCCCTTCTGAAGCAAAGCTGGCCCAAAGTGCATCATAAAAGGGTATAGTCCTGACCTTCCAACCTACCTCATTGCAGACATTGGACTTTTTCTATTGAACATGTACCTAGGTACAGTGAAATGCTTTGTTTTACACACAACCTAGACCATACACAAGTGTCGCCATGTTTTCGTGCCGACAAAGCTACAAAAGTACTGCCCAGTCCTATCTACTGCGTCACTATGCCGCACGTTAATTATGCAGCATTGTGGCACAGCGGTAGAGCTGCTGCCTCACAGCGCCAGAGATCCGTGTTCAATCCTGTCTGCAAATGCTGGCTGTATGGAGTTTGTATGTTCTCCCGGTGATCGTGTGGGTTTTCTCCACGTGCTCCAGTCTCCTCCCACACTTCAAAGACGTACAGGTTTGTAGATTAATTGCCCCTAGTGTGTAGGATGCAGACATGGGATCAATGTCGGCATGGACTCAGTGGGCTAAAGGGCCTGTTTCTATGCTGTATCTCAAAACTAAACTAAACTAAACTAAACTAAACTAAACCAAACACGCAAACAAAAGCTTTTCACTGTACCTTGATACATGTGCCAATAAACCAATACCATACCATAAAGGTACAGCAGCTGAACAGAGAGCCACAGAGTCACACAGGAAGCAGGCCCTTCATCCATCTCATCCATATCCACAGCTGATTTTGAACTTGAGTGAAAATTGGTTAGAGGTAAGAGGAAAGAAGCACTGGTGGTGTAAAAATCTGTGTAAAAATCTTCCTTGCACATCTCCTTTAAACTTTTCCCCTTTCACATCAAAGCTATTTTCTCCAGTATCCTGGGAAAAAGGTCCTGACTGTCTACCCTATAATGCCTCATAATTTTATATACTTCTTTCAAGTCATCTCACAACCTCTGATGTTCCAGGGAAAACAATCCAAATCTGTCCAACATCTCCTTGTAGTTAATATGCCCAATCCAGTGTGATTCTGGTAAACCTCCTCTGCTCCCTTTCCAAAGCCTCAGAATCCTTGCTGCAATGGGGCAACCGGAACTGCACGCAATACTCCAAATATGGCCTAATCAAAGTCCTATAAATTGCAACATAACATCCTGACTCTTATCTTAATGCCCCGACCATAGAAACATAGAAAATAGATGCAGGAGGAGGCCATTTGGCCCTTCGAGCCAGCACCGCCATTCATTGTGATCGTGGCTGATCATCTACAATTAGTAACCTGTGCCTGCCTTCTCCCCATATCCCTTGATTCCACTAGCCCCTCGAGTTCTATATAACTCTCTTTTAAATTCCTCCAGTGAATCGACCTCCACTGCCTTCTGTGGCAAAGAATTCCACAAATTTTGGTCTCCAAATTTGAGGAAGGATATTCTTGCTATTGAGGGCGTGCAGCGTAGGTTTACTAGGTTAATTCCCGGAATGGCGGAACTGTCGTATGTTGAAAGACTGGAGCGACTAGGCTTGTATACACTGGAATTTAGGATGAGAGGGGATCTTATTGAAACATATAAGATTATTAAGGGGTTGGACACGTTAGAGGCAGGAAACATGTTCCCAATGTTGGGGGAGTCCAGAACCAGGGGCCACAGTTTAAGAATAAGGGGTAGGCCATTTAGAACAGAGATGAGGAAAAACTTTTTCAGTCAGAGAGTTGTAAATCTATGGAATTCTCTGCCTCAGAAGGCAGTGGAGGCCAGTTCTCTGAATGCTTTCAAGAGAGAGCTAGATAGAGCTCTTAAGGATAGTGGAGTCAGGGGGTATGGGGAGAAGGCAGGAACGGGGTACTGATTGAGAATGATCAGCCATGATCACATTGAATGGTGGTGCTGGCTCGAAGGGCCGAATGGCCTACTCCTGCACCTATTGTCTATTGTCTATAAATTCACAACACTCTGGATGAAAAAGTTTCTTCTCACCTCAGTTTTAAATGGCCTCCCCTTTATTCTTAGACTGTGTTCCTTGGTTCTGGACTCCCCATTGGGAACATTTTTCCTGCATCTAGCTTGTCTAGTCCTGTTATAATTTTATACATCTCTGTAAGATCCCCTCTCATCCTTCCAAACTCCACTGAAGATGAGCATACCGTACACATTCTTTAACACTGACACCCAACTGTTTACACAAAATAAACGTGAATATCGAAGATGTGAGCTTATGTTGCAGTTATGTAAGATGTTAATAAGGCCACATTTAGGGTATTGTGTTCAGTTTTGGGCACCATGTGATGGGAAAGATGTTGTCAAGCTGGAAAGGGAGCAGAGAAGATTTCACCAACCCTTTTACACAAAATAATGGTACCTGTTGGGTTTCTCTCCTTTCCTGCCTGGATCGTTGTCCCACGGGAACTTGCTATAGTTCAAGGATGACTAAGCAAACACTGCATCACATCTGGAGCCTGACCCACACATGAACTCATGAGGGGAATTGATAGGGAGAATGCACAGAGACCTATACCCAGAGTAGAGAAATCAGGAACCAGAGACATACGTTTAAGGTGAGAGGTAAAAGATTTAACAGGAACCAGAGAAGCAACTTTTTGCTCAGTGGGTATATGGAACGAACTTCCAAAGGAGGTAGTTGAGGCAGATAATATGACAGCATTTAAAAGACGCTTGGCCTGAAGAACAGGAAGAGGTTGGGCAGGCTAGCACGTTATTCCTTGGCGTGCAGGAGGCTGAGGGGTGATCTTATAGAGGTGTATAAAATGATGAGGGGAATAGATAGGGTGATTGCACAGTCTTTTATCCAGGGTAGGCGAATCAAGAACCAGCGGGCATAGATTTAAGGTGAGAGGGGAAAGATTGAAAAAAAACCTGAAGGACAACTTTTTCATATTAAGTTGAGCTGAAGGGCTTGTTTCCACGCTATATGACAGTCAGAGGGTGGTGGCTATATGGAACAAGCTGCCAGAGGAGGAAGTTGATGCAGGTACAATAACATTTAAAAGGCACTTGGACAGGTACATGGATAGAAAAGGTTTGGACGGATATGTGCCAAATGTTGGCAGGCGGGGATGGAGCTTAGATGGGGAGCCTTGGCCGGTATGAAGGAGTCGAAGGGCCTTTTTCCGTGCTTTGACTTTTAAAGTCTAAAGCAAGGCCCTGTGCTGACAGATTAACAGCAATAAGTCTGCCCGTGAAGCTGGAGCCAATTGGCACTTGTAGTCTGTTATTAGCTTACTCTGCACGGATCTGTAAGCAAGCATTTTGTAAAAATAAATTGCCTTTATGACACAGTCACTGCATATCTTGGAGAGACAGTCTTCTTTCATGGATCGAGAAGGCACCCATCAAAAATGCAGCTGATACCATCAAAGACCCACAATGCCTCGGACATGCCCTATTCTTGCTGCTACTCTCTGTGCGGAGTTTGCATGTTCTCCCTGGGACCATGTGGGTTTCCTCCGGTTACTCCGGTTTCCTCCCAAATCCCAGATTTATAGGTTAATTAGCCTTCGGTAAATTGCCCTTAATGTGTAGGGAGTGAGTAAGAAAGTGGGATAACATAGAACTAGTGTGCACGGGTGCTTGATAGTCGGCGTGTGTTGAAGGGCCTATTTCCAATGGTCCAATGGTCCAATGTTTCTTACTGTCAAGTATGCACTGCACAGTGAAATTCGTGTTGCATAGCTCACACATGCATAAGTCGCCATATTTTGGCTCCATTTACAAAAGTTAAAAAAACACTTTTCATGCTGTATCTTTCAAACAATCAATTCAATCAAAACCACCGGGGGCAAGGTTCAAGATCAGCTTCCTCCCAGCAACCACCAGGCTCTTGAGCCACCCTGCACAACACGAACCACAGCCCCACCTCAACACCAAATTACTACAGTCTTTGCACTGCTATGGTTGCTCTTTGTACATAGAACATAGAAAAAAGTACAGCACAAGAACAGGCCCTTCAGCCCACAGTGACTGTTAAATACCAGGGAGTAGGAGACTGTGGAAGAGCGGATGGGCAACACAGTGGGGCAGCAGTATGGTCTTAACTACGGGCGCTGTCTGTATGGAGTTTTACGTTCTTCCTGTGGCCGTGTGGGTTTTCTTCGGGTGCCTCGGTTTCCTCCCACATTCCAAAGACGTACAGGTTTGTAGCATAACTGCCTTCTGTAAAACTGTAAATTGTCCCTAGTGTGTAGGATAGTGCTAGTGTACGGCGTGATCGCTGGTCGGTGCAAACGGTGGGCCGAAGGGCCTGCATCCGTGCTGTATCTCTAAAATATAAAGTCAAGTTTAAAAAGCCAGAAATCAGAGGGACTCAGTGTGACATAGAACAGTGTAGGATCTACTGAATCCCACGACAGAAAGCAAAGGACAAACAACATTTAGCTGAGCCAGACACTTTGTCACGTTTATTCCGGAAGCCCCTTTTACCCACATTCTCACCAGTCATAACCAGTGTGCAGATAAGGGCAATTATTGCGTCTGACCTTGGAGTTGTTATTGAGCTCTTGTGGCTGGACCTTCTCGTGTGGCTGCTGGCAAGTCGCCAGCGGTGACAGGCTGTATGCAAAACCAATGTTGGCGTGAAGGCGCCACAACAGTGCAGCGCAAGAACAGATGCTTCAGCCCGCAACATCAGTGCTGAACATGATGCCAAGACTATCCCTTATCTATCTTCATATAACCCATTCCCTGCATATCCATGTGCCTATCCAAAAGTCTCTGAAACACCACTAACATATCTGCCTCCACCACCACCCCTGGCAGCGGGTTCCAACCATTCACCGTCCTCTGTGTAAAACGCTTCCCCACACAATTCCTTTAAACTTCAGATACAAAAAAGTGCAGATGCTGGTTTGTACCAAAGATAAGCACAAGGTGCTGGATTATTCTCAGGGTCCCGACCCGAAACGTCACCTATCCTTCTTCTCCAAAGATGCTGCCTGACCCACTGAGTTACTCCAGCACTTTGTGGCTCTCCTTTAAACTTAGTCCCTCTCACCGTAAAGCTATACTCCATTGGTATTGGACTTTTCCATATTAGGAGAAAGATTTTGACTGTCTGACCAATGTACTTTGGTTTTGCACGACCAAGGTGTGGTTTATTTAGATTTGCTGCTCATTGGTTGTATATGTACTATTGTTGTTGTGTCTAATGTAGCTCCAACTTTGCAGCAAGTAAGAATGTCATTGTTCCGGTTCATATCTGGAGCATACAACAAGTTAACACACTTGCTCTCTCGTTCCCAGATACAGTGTCTTTATCAATTCACCCATTGACTGCAGTATGTTCTACGCTGTCAAAAAGGTAATGGATGAGATTTCAGCAATCATCCCTCTGCACATAATCCATTATATTCTTCACTAAATCCCAGAATAGCTACAGCTCAGAAAGAGACCATTTGGCCCATTGAGTTTGTACTGGTTGTCAGTGGTAGTAATCCAGCTCATTCCCGACTCCTGTCCCCCTTCTCAGACGTTGCAAATACTTTTTATTTAGATACCCATCGAGCGCCCTATCCGATTCTGCTCCACTTCTCTCCCGGAGAATTAATCCAGTTTATAAACACCCCTTATGATTTTATCACGTTCACTATAGACCCTAAACACTCACAGCGTAAATATCATTCTCCTCACATACACTTTGGGGCCTGTAGGTTCTTGATGCCTCCATCCTGTTTGATACTGGTTACTCTGTAGAAATCCTTCCCAGCGTTACATCCCTTGATCAGATCCCCAGCAACCCTTCCCTGCCCAAGGAGAACACCCCACATCTCAAGTCCATCCACACGACAAAACACTTCCTCCCCGGAGTAATTGTGGTGAATGTCATCTTCAACCTCACTGAAGTCAACTTCTCCCTCAACACCAGCAAGACAAAAGGAGCTAGTTTGTGGCTTCAGGAAGCAAGGTAGTGCACATGGCATGATCAGTATCAATGGTACTGAAGTGGAGATGGTGGAAAACATCAAGAACCTAAGGTAAATATCTTTTTCTAAGTAAAAAAACTATGGCCAAGAAAGCACACCAACACCTCTACTTTCTCAGAAGACTTACACATGTAGGAAGTTTAGCATGTCTTTTCAAACTTCTGCAGATGCTCCGTAGGAGGTATCCTATCGGGATGCAACACAGCTTGGTTTGGCAACAGTGCGACGCTCCCTCAGTACTGCCCAACCCATAGAGCGGCACTCCCTCACTACTGCCCCTCCCACAGTGCAGTGCGGCAAAGGTCCTGTTTCCACGCTGCATCTTTAAACTAAACAATCTACTGGCCATCCCACAGTGCGGCGCTCGCTCAGTACTGCCCATCCAACCTGCAGGCTCGTTCTGTAAAGAAGAATTTTCCCTCTTCTCGTGGTATGCTGTGGAGTGGATTAAAATTGGGAACTCGTTCAGTTGGCAAGTGAGAGGTTACCCAGTCAATGTCAACTGTCCACATGGGTCTGAAATTCCACACTATTCATCCGCAATCCCCAGAGCGCTGTTAAGTAAATTCTCCTGACTCCTTGGCACTGTACTCTGCTCTCACTTTCATTCCAATCTCTCTGTAGCTGCAGCATTTGTCTCAAAACAAATTAATTTTTTTGAAATTTCACCAATGGATTTCTGATGAACCCTATGTCCATGTTGTGGCTGGATCCACTGTAAATGAACATTGGATTAATTAGAACCCTTCCAGTTCAATAAATCCATGACCACCCAACGATAATGTGAGATGACCTTATAGTGGGAAACTAAGCAAAGGGATTCTACAAACTTAATAGAACCGAACAAAGAGAAACCAACACAATGTGTTTTTTCTGGTTAAATTCCAGGTTATTCTGACCTGGAATAACTCAGCAGGTCAGGCAGCATTTCTGGAGAACATCAATAGTTGACGTTTCAGACACTGGACATCAGAGTTTTCAGGCTCCTACTTATTTCTTCTTCCTGCTGGGTCTGCCCTCTCTTCCCCATTAGCTCTTCTCCTTCTCCTTTTCACTTTTTGCTCTCTACTCATCTCCTCTCCGCCATCCCTTCCTTGGCTCCATTCCCCACCTCCACTTGTCTCTCTGGGTGACATGGCAATGCAGTGGTTAGAGCCGCTGCCTCACAGCGCCAGAGATCATGGGTTCAATCCTGACCACCAATTCTGGCTGTGTGGAATTTGTACGCTCTCCGGTTTCCTCCCACAACCCAAAGATGTGCAGGTGTGTAGGTTAACTGGCCCTCTGTAAACTGCCCCTAGCGTGTAGGGAGGGTTGGGAATGTGGGATAACACAGCACTCATGCAAACGGTTGATTGCTGGGCGGCGTGGACTCGGTGGGCTGAAGCGCCTGTTTCCATGCTGTATCCCTAAACAAAATTAATTAATTCTTCTTCCCTCTTTACTTCACATTGTAATTGAAACATGAGGCTGTTGTCATACAGGATGGGCGAAGGAGTGTCTATTCATGTCCTTCACACCTGCTCCACCATTGCACAGCATCATCCCAAAACAATTTCTGTCCAATCCCCAAGTTCCCTGATTCACTGAGAATCATAAATCTCTTGACATCAGCCTCAAATACAGTCAGTTTTAAATTTAGAGACACAGTATGGAAACAGGCCCTTTGGCCCACCGAAACCACGCCGACCATCGATCACTGTGCCACCCCATACTCTAAACTAAATTAAATCAAACTAAATTAAATTAAACTAAACTAAGCTAAACTCAACCAAACTAAACTGTTCAGAGTACACTAAACGCAGTCTTACCAAACTTATAATGATCCCACTGCTTCCAAAATGTTATTCCTTGGTGAAATTCACCTCAGCACTTTGTCTGCATTTTTTTATGCCCTTGTTAACCTGTGTTGCTTCTTTTAATGATTTCTCCTTCTCCTTAGTTGGGGGTTTATCACTTGAAATTCAAACCACAACGTCAGTCCAGAACTCATTCCAGCTGCCAAGATAAGAATGACTCAATAAAATCAGAGGCCAAGCATTGAGAAATCCAAAGGTTGGTGTTTTACTTGGCATGTAACTGGAGTTAGCTGAGCTCCACTCAACCTCATTCCTAGGGCACAGTTGGCTGGGTAGGGGATCAGATCATGCCAGGGAATTGTCTCCGTGCTGCCATTGCATAACCGACTCTGCAATGAGAAAGTGCAACTCAAAATTGTGCAAAACTAGGCTCAGAACTTCATCCCAAATATTGTTCAATCAACTCTTTATTGTCGTCAATTTCCATGATTGGTGTAAGTCTTCTTTGTACAAGATCAGAAGACAAGACAGAAGAGTATTAGAAGAGGGCGGCACGGTGGCGCAGCGGTAGAGTTGCTGCCTTACAGCGCTTTCAGCGCCAGAGACCCGGGTTCAATCCCGACCACGTTGTACGTTCTCTCCGTGACCGCGTGGGTTTTCCCCCACACTCCAAAGACGTACAGTTAGTAGATTAATTAACTTTCCATAAATATAAATATCCCTAGTGTGTGTAGGATAGTGTTAATGTGCGGGGAACGCTGGTTAGCATGGACTCGGTGGGCCAAAGAGGCTGTTTCCATGCTGCATCTCTAAGCTAATCTAAACTAGACAACAGGAGCAGGAGAAGGCCCCTCAGCCCCTCAAGCCTGTCCCATCAGTTAATATGATCATGGCTGATCTACGCTGGCCTGAACTTCTCTTCTGTGTCAGTCCCATAAGCTAAGGTGTAGTCTCAATCTTAATGTAGACCTTAGACATTTTCTTTCAAACTGTAACACTATATCACTGCAACACTATATTCTGCACTCTGATATGTTTCTCTTTGCACTACCGGTTGTAGTTGTGTGTGGCTTGATTATACTCATGAAAGGTAGGATTTGACATAATCAAGGACCTTTTTCATCCTGATCATTCCTTCTTCCTCCAGCTCCCATAAGGCAGAAGATACAAAAGATTGAAAGCATGCACCACCAGACTCAGGAACAGCTTATTTCTGCTGTTATAAGACTACAAAATGGTGCAGTCTCAATCTTCCAACAACTCATTGTGAACCTTACACTTCTCTCCGGAACTGTAATGCTGTAATTCTGTAACACTATATTCTTCACTCTGGTAGTTTTATCTTTGCTCTACCTGCTGTAATTGTGTATGGCTTGACTGTACTCATGGATAGTATGATTTGACAGGATAGCATGCAAACATAGCTTTTCTCTGTACCTCTATCACGTGACAATAATAAACAAATCGCCACTTCCTCATCACTCTCAACTCCTCGATCTGTCAAATACTTATCTATTTCCAACTTCTATCCAATTATCTAGACTCCACCACCCTTTGGGGAAGAGAATTCTAGAAATTCACCAACCTCTAAGAAAAAAATAGCTCTTAGAGTAGTGGCACATTGGCGCAGCAGTAGAGTTGCTGCCTTACAGCACCAGGGACCTGGGTCGATCCTGACTACAGTCGCTGTCTGTACGGAGTTTATATGTTCCCCCTGTAACCACGTGGGTTTCTCTGGGTGCTCTGGTTTTCTCCTACACTCTAAAGATGTATAGGTTTGTATGTAGGTTAGTTAATTGATTTCGGTAAGCTGTAAAATTGTCCCTAGTGTGTAGGTTAGTGTTAGTCTTTGGGATGATTGCTGGTCAGCATGGACTCGGTGGCCGAAGGGTCTGTTTCCACACTGTATCTTTTGTCTAAAGTCTAAAGCTACTCACCTCAGTTTTAAATGACAGGCCCCTTATCTTGTAACTAGTGAAAATATCTCAACATCAATCCTGTCAAACGTATGGATTTTATATGTTTTGAATTACTTCTTCCCTCATTCTTATAAACCAGGGATTCAGGATATAAAGATGGCATTGTGTAGGTGTTTAATTTATACATTAATATGATGAAGACATTACAGGCTACTCCTAATTGCACATGAACCAAAGAGTCAACCACAATGGTGGGTCTGGAGAGACGTATAGGCCAGACTGGAGATAGATGGCAGAGTTCCCTGCAGAAGCATGTTGGTGAACCAGGTGCTTTGTAACGATGATCCATGTGGCATTATGGTCCCTGATTCTGACATTAGCTTCCCAGAACAAAATCACGATTTTTTCAGCTTGAGTTCCCCGGTTGCCATGGTGAGATGTGAACTCATTGCCCGTGGATCAAAGGTTCAAAATTCTACCACTCCAGTGAATCAATCGTCAAACTATCACATCTCTCTTTGAGGTGGATGGTAAACAGACCTATCCTCACACTGGTCAGTCTTGTGAAGGCACCTCTGCAGTTTGTGACCCTGGTAACCAAAGAAATATTTCTAACCATGGGGTCAACAACCATACACATGGATGTAGGTTTACTGCAATAACCATCATCACGGCATTCTTCATATTGGATATTTGAATAGAAGTGAAAGCTACAGCATGGAAACAGGCCCTTTGGCCCACTGACTCCACACTGACCATTGATCACTCGTTCACACTTGTTCTATGTTATCCCACTTTCTCATCCACTCCCTTCACACTAAGGGGCAATTCACAGAGCTTAATCTTCATACAAACCTGCACGTGTTTCGGATGTGGGAGGAAACTGGACCATCCGAAGGAAACCCATGTGTTCACAGGGAGAATGTGCCTGAAGTCAAATTTCCACACACTCAGTACCCAAGGTCAGGATTGAACCCGGGTTTACCAGCTGCACCACCGTACCACACTATTTTGTCAGGTATTTCACATAGATTAAGGGCAGCACAGTGGCAAAGTTGTCTTACAGCGCCAGAGACCCAGGTTCAATCCTGACTAAGGGTGCTGTCTGTACAGAGTTTGTACATTCTCCCTGTGACATGCGTGGGTTTTCTCCGGGTGCTCCGGTTTCCTCCCACACTCCAAAGACATACAGGTTTGTAGGTTAATTGGTTTTAGTTAAAAAATTGTAAATTGTTCCTAGTGTGTCGGATAGTGTTACTGTACAGGGTGATCGCTGGTCAGTGTGGACACAGTGGGCTGAAGGGCCTATTTCCGTACCATACATTAAAAGTCAACAGTCTAATTGTATGACCAAATAAAACAACCAACATTTACTGTGAAAGTTGAAGCAAATTGTACATCTAAATATGTATCAGGCACTCTCTAATAAGTGAATCGTCACAGCAGCCCTGCTGCTTATAAAACATTTTAGTTTTAAAACTCAAAGCATTGGCACAGGAAAAGTAATTGGTTCCACCTTGTAGAATGTATTATCACAGTGATCTTTAACCTGTCAAATCCCACACGAGCAAGACTCAAGCTGAATTCTCGCTCGAGCGACTATCAGGAATTTTAAACTGGTTGTTCCCTGGATTCTTTTACAGCAGCTATTTTCAGATAAATTGAATTACGCTATGTTGAAAAATGCAACCCATACTTATGGAATAATTATGACAGATATATGGAGCAAATCACAATAGATAGGCTCCTAGAATCATTAGTCTAGACAGTTTTGCAGAGTGGTGCATTTTAAAGCACATTTGCTTTATCGAGCATTGTACACTTGATCCTTTGGTCAAAGCACCAATGGATAATATGTGCTACAAAGCATTTGGCCTTAGCTGCGGTTGGGTACGTTATTGGGATGGCACGGTGGCTGCTGCTGCCGCCTCATAGAGCTGCTGCCTCATAGTGCCAGAGACCCGGGTTCAATCCCGAACTTGGGCACTGCTTGTGTGGAGTTTGCACATTCTCCCTGTATCCCTGTGGGTTTCTCCCGGGTGCTCCGGTTTCCTCCCACATGCCAAAGATGTGCGGGTTTGTAGGTTAGTTGGCTCTCTGTAAGTTGCCCCTGGTGTGTGAGGAGTGGATACGAAAGTGAGATAACATCGAACTAGTGAGAGTAAGTGATTGAGGTGCAGAGGTGTATGGGCCAAACGCGGTTACATGGTACTGGCTTGGATGGGGCATCTTGGTTGGCATGGATGAACATAGAACAGTACCGTCTGATGAAGGGTCTCGACCCGAAACGTCACCTATTCCTTTTCTCCAGAGATGCTGCCTGACCCGCTGTATTACTCCAGCATCTGCAGCATCATTTGTGTCCATCTTTCTTAACCCAGCATCTGCAGTTCCTTCTTAAACATAGAACAATACAGCACAAGAACAGACCCTTCAGCCCACAATGTCTGTGCCAAACATGATGCCAAGTCCATTACTTTTCCAACTGCACATAACCCATGAATGGGTAGATGACTCAGCGGGACAGGCAGCATCTTTGAAGAGAAGGAATGCGTGACGTTTCAAGTTGAGACCCTTCTCCAGGCTGAAGAAGGGTCTTGACCCGAAACCACGTAATCCTTCTCTCTAGAGACGCTGCCTGTCCCGCTGAGTTACTCCAGCATTTTGTGTCTGCCTTCGATTTAAACCAGTTCTTTCCCACACAGTGGGTAGATGAGTTGGGCCGAAGGGCCTGTTTCCGTACTGTACGACTCTGACACTATGTCCAAGAGAACCACTCTACCAGTTGAGGGTGAGGAGGGAGATGTGAGGTGGTTCTTTGAGTGAATTATTAGCTGATGTTTCATTGTAGTTGAAAGGACATCATCATCTCTCACACTGAGGAAGATAGTTAAAATGAATGGAACAGATCTCGAGGTGGGAGAACCAAAAATGTCTGCATGTGGTGGAAACATAATTCAATGGACTAGAAAATAAAGAAGCACATTTTCACCTCAGTGATGAGGTTTCACTGCTAAATAATAACCTCAGCATAAATTCTCCATAAATGCCATTAGCAGATCTCAGTTCAATGGCAAAACATTAATAGAAAGCCCTTGGAC
This sequence comes from Rhinoraja longicauda, assembly GCF_053455715.1. NCBI lineage: Eukaryota > Metazoa > Chordata > Chondrichthyes > Rajiformes > Arhynchobatidae > Rhinoraja > Rhinoraja longicauda. The sequence continues at coordinate 18,522,752 of NC_135974.1, forward strand.
TCAAGGAACTGCAGAGGACAAGGGCAGCAGACATCTGAAGAGGTGATCAAGAGGATTTTAGCAAAACTTTAGACTTCAGAGATACAGTGTGGGAACAGGCCCTAAAGCCCATAGAGTTCCCGCCAACCAGCCATCACCCCGTACATGAATACTATTCTACACACTTGGGACAATTTACAATTTTACCAAAGCCAATTAACCTATAAAGCTGCACGGCTTTGGAGTGTGTAAAGAAACTGGAGCGCCCGGTGAAAACCCAAGCGGTCACAGGGAGAACATATAAACTCCGTACGGACACACCTGTGGTTAGGATCGAACCCGGGTGTCTGGTGCTATAAGGCAGCAGCTCCACTGCTGCACCACTGTGCCTCTTCTTTCTTTGACAAGGTCCGGTTTGGTAGGCTGGTACGGAAGGTTAGATTACATGGGTAGCTAACCATTTGGATGCCAAATTGCTTTGGTGATAGGAGGTAAAGGAAGATTGATTTTCAGATGGGTGGCCTGTGACCAGTGATGTGCCACAGGGCAGTACCGGGTCCACTGCCGCTTGTCATCTATGTTATTGATTTGGATGAGAGGTGACATGATTGATAAATTTGCAGATGATTCCAAACATTGGTGGTGTAGTGGATGGTGAAGAATGTTGCAACAGGATCCAGATCAATGGGAAAGTGGGCAAAGGGATGGCAGAAGGAATTTAACTCAACAAGTGTGAGATGCCATGCTTTTTGAAGTTAAACCAGGGCAGGGGATACCTAGTGAATGGCAGGTCCCTGGGGAGTGTTGATGAAGAGAGAGACCTTGGGTCCAAGTACATAGTTCCCTGAAAATGGCAACACAGATACAAGGTTGAGAGGAGGTGGGATGGTCTGCTTCCCTTCAGTGTCCGATGCATGGACTGTAAGAGTTGGGATATCACGTTACACTTATACAAATCTGGCTATGCTGCACTTGGGAGTATTATGTGTAGTTGTGGTCATCACACTATAGGAAAGGAAACAAAGTGCTGGTGTAATTCAGCAGCTCAGGCAGCATCCACAGAGAACATGGAGAACCAGACCAAGGATGTGATTAAACAAGATGTGTAGAAAAGATTCACTACAATGTTACCTGGATTTGAGAACTTGAGTTAGTAGGTGTACAAAATTATGAGAGGTAGACAATAGACAATAGACAATAGACAATAGGTGCAGGAGTAGGCCATTCAGCCCTTCGAGCCAGCACCGCCATTCAATGCGATCATGGCTGATCACTCTCAATCAGTACCCCGTTCCTGCCTTCTCCCCATACCCCCTCACTCCGCTATCCTTAAGAGCTCTATCCAGCTCTCTCTTGAAAGCATCCAACGAACTGGCCTCCACTGCCTTCTGAGGCAGAGAATTCCACACCTTCACCACCCTCTGACTGAAAAAGTTCTTCCTCATCTCCGTTCTAAATGGCCTACCCCTTATTCTTAAACTGTGGCCCCTTGTTCTGGACTCCCCCAACATTGGGAACATGTTATCTGCCTCTAATGTGTCCAATCCCCTAATTATCTTATATGTTTCAATAAGATCCCCCCTCATCCTTCTAAATTCCAGTGTATACAAGCCCAATCGCTCCAGCCTTTCAACATACGACAGTCCCGCCATTCCGGGAATTAACCTAGTGAACCTACGCTGCACGCCCTCCATAGCAAGAATATCCTTCCTCAAATTTGGAGACCTATGGATAGGGTCGATAGTCAGAACCTTATACCCCGGGTGGAAATGTCCAACCTAGAGGACATAGTTATAGCGTGAGAGGGGGAAAGTTTGGAGATGTGTGGAGCAAGTTCTTTACACAGAGGGTGGTGGGGGCATGTAGCATGCTGCCAGGGATGGTGTTGAAGGCAGATACGATAGTGGCATTTGAGGATTTTAGATAGGCACATGGAAGTGCAGGGAATAGAGGGATATGGATCATGTGTAAGCAGATGAGATCAGGTTCACTTGGCATCATGTTTGGTGCAAACATTGTGGGCTGTTCCTGTGCTGCACTGTTTTATGATTTATGTAAGAGCTTGGATAGAAACATAGAAACATAGAAAAATAGGTGCAGGAGTAGGCCATTCAGCCCTTCAATAGATCATTCAATATGATCATGGCTGATTATCTAAAATCAGTACCCCGTCCCTGCTTTTTCCCCATATCCCTTGATTCCTTTAGCCCTAAGAGCTAAGTAGGTTTGATGCGTTTTCCTTGCAGTGAAGGATGTTGAGAGTTGACATGATAAAGGTACAGCTCCACCACCAATTTTCCGGCATCCTTTGTTCCGGAGCCTTTCTGGATGATCCGTTTTACCAGAACAATAGACATCACGGCCTCCGAGAGGAGTCCAACGGTACCGGAACAGTCTGCCAAGGCCGCAGAGGAGCCGAGATACCGGCCCACAAAGTTGGCGGCGGAAGTCTGCGAAGAGAATGCATCTGTCGGCACCGGCTGGGCTGGAGTTCCAGAGCTCCGGCAGCAGGGGGCAAATTCGACCTGTCGATCTGCCGCAGAAATCCCGATGAGGTCGAGATCGGCTGCCTCGCCCGGCCTAGGTGCCATATTTTCAGGGGTACTTCGGGGACGATTTCAAGTGCGCTCTCGTAATTTTGTCTGGGTTAAAGGAGGTGCCGGACCATCAATTGCCGGAAAATCGGTGGCGGGCCTGTATATAAATAATAAGAAGCACAGCCAGGGTAACCAGTATCAGTTTCCCACAGTAAGAGTGTCCAAAACTAGAAGGCAGAGGTTTAAAATGAGTTAGAGGGGGAACACTATCCGACACACTGGGGACAATTTACAATTTTATCAAAGCCAATTAACCTACAAACCTTTGGAGTGTGGGAGGAAACCGCAGCACCTGGAGAAAACCCACGTGGTCACAGGGAGAACGTGCAAACTCTGTACAGACAGCACCCGTAGTCAGGTTCGAACCCGGGTCTCTGGCGCTGTGAGGCACCAACTCTACCGCTGCACCACCGTGCCGCTCTGCTTTGTGCTCTTCCCAACTTTTACTTTGATTTATTGCTTCAATTTTTCCTCTCACTTTTAATTTTATTGTTTTATTTTCCTTTTTCATACTTGATGATTTCAATTACTCACTTGTTCCCAGTACACTCTTGGTTCTTCCAGCCCCAGGGTTCGGCCAAATTTCTTCCACATCAATAATTTAATCTTGCTTAAACCAAGTTGCAGGAAAGCCTTGGAGGAGTTCTTGTTTTATTACTGATTTTTCTGTCAAAAAGAATCCACTCTGTTTCCACCAATCTTGCTCTATTTTGTTCTGTGCAAGTGTCAAGAGTGTTTAATCATCATATGTACCGACAACGGGACGATGAAATTCTTACTTGCAGCAGCATAGTAAGCCTATAAACACAACAATTAACCTAGAAACCTGCACGTCTTTGGTAAGTGGGAGGAAACCGGAACACTTGGAAGAAACCCATGTAGTCATAGGGAGAACGTGCAAACTCTACACAAGCAGCACCCGAGGTCAGGATTGGAGCCGGTTCTCTGGTGCTGTGAAACAGCGGCCCTACCTACTGCATCACTACACCGTTCCTGTGCAAATAACCCAAGGTTCTTCGTCCAACAAAGACACTCCATAAACGTTTAGCGGTTACATGTACACTATTTGTAAGAAAATAATTTCACTGTGCGTTTGCACTTCGCACATGTGACAATAACGCACAATTGAACCATTGTCTGGGACAAGACTCAATAAGGTATCACATCACAAAGTCCACAGCCCTCCAGTAACACAACCAACCAGCCTACTCTCCCTCTCCCCTGACATCAGTCTGAAGAAGGATCTCAACCAGAAACGTCACCCATTCCTCCCCAGAGATGCTGCCTGTCCCACTGAGTTACTCCAGCATTTTGTGTCTATCTTCAGCCTACTCTACATCTGACCCCAGGCTGTGTACACACACACACTTGCACACAAACATGCACACCTACACATACGGACCTACATACACACACACATATATATGTGTGGTCACACACACATACTTACATGCACAGACACACATACACACATGTACCCATACACCTAAATGCACAGGCATACTCACATATACCCACGTCCATATAACATACTCTCATATACACACATATATATAAATAGGTACACACCTATACTCACACACACAGACATACAAATACACAGACACGCGTCTATACACATACAGCTAAACACACACACTTACACCCACACACACACAGACATTACACAAACATAGTTTGATACATACCTATGCACACACCCACAGTAACATACACAGGCACACACCTATGCACACCTACCTACACCCACACTGACATACACACAAATGTAGACACACATATACCTACATCCACAGACACGCACATATATATACTTACACCAACACAGACACACACATGCACCACACGTGCATACACACAGACACACCCACACACACATACACACACACACACACACATACACACACATACACACCCACACACACACACACACACACACATACACACACACACACATACACACACATATGCCTGCTTGCACCATTGCCAGAATCTTTGAAGCTTCCTCGGCCAGACACACCTGCAGATATTGCCTCAGGTTGTGAGGGCCTGGTGCAGAGAGCACCGCGGTGATTCACTCTGCTTCAGTAATTAGCCTGGCACAGAATAATGCTGAAATGTTATGTGCAAATTACACTGTACAGTCTACGGGCAAGTTCAATTGTGAAAACAACCAGTTCACTTGCAGCTTTACACCAAAATATTTGAAGAAGTTACTGCCTGGCCTCAAAATTTATGTTGGAATCACATACTTGTGTGTGATCCAATCCAGCTAACGTCACACGACAAGTCAGATCACACCTTGTCCCAAAGGCTGCTGCACATGTCCCCTCTTCTAAAGGTCACCACAGTGTTGTGGACTTGTCGGAAGTTAACACCTCTTCTTTCAGACCGTTTTAATTGTTCTCCCCAACCATTGCTGAGGTCCGATGAGAGCAGTTCTGATCTGTTGTTTCCCTTTAGACTGTTGCCCGTCCAAGCACGCAACAAAAAAGCTTTTCACGGTACTTTGGTACACGTGACAATAGACTAAACTCAAACACAAAAACGGAAACTTTATCAGCGAGTGTGAATGTTAAATTTAGTTATTGGAAAAATAATGTTGCTTGAGAAAGGAGTTGTTCTAAGTTACCTAGTTTTCATTTAGGTTTATGTTTAGGTTTATTATTGTCACTTGTACTGAGACACTCCACCCTAGCTGTTTTACCAGCTCCACTCTGTTCTCCACATTGCTTCTCTTGAGATAACACCCTCCTTAGTCAACAGTGAACCTACCAGGTACCTCTCTGCCCGAGGTCATTTGTTGCCGGCCCTGATTGGTCCTGGTCATTTCTCGCCTCCAGCTCTTCATCTCCACCAGCCCGCTACCCACTCCCCCTCCCCCCACCCTCTACTTTAAGCCTGAAGAAGGGACCCGACCCGAAACGTCACTCATCCTTTTTCTCCAGAGATGCCTGACCCACTGAGTTACTCCAGCATTTTGTGTCTATCTACAGTGAAAGGCGTTATTTTGCATACTATCCCATCAGATCAGATGTGCCACACATAAATACAATCAACTCAAACTCAAGCATAATGGGTAGAGCAAAGGGGAAGATACAGAGTGCAGAATATTGTTTTCAGTATTGTAGCACATCAATTCCAGGGACAAATTCAAATGTCCACATTAGGCTGAAGGTAAATCAGACAGTACCCTAGCTTATTAAATGACCATTCAGAAGCCTGATAACAGAGAAACTGTTCCTGAGTCTGGTAGTCAGCGGGTCAGGCATCATCTTAGGAGAGAAGGAATGGGTGACTTTTCGGGTCGAGACCGTTCTGAAGAAGGGTCTCGACCCGAATCGTCTCCCATTCCTTCTCTCCTGAGATGCTGCCTGACCCGCTGAGTTACTCCAGCATTTTGTGTCTACCTTCAATTTGAACCAGCATCTGCAGTTATTTTCTGACACTGAGTCTGGTAGTGCACATTTTCAAGCTTCTGCACCTTCTGCCGGATGGGAACAGGGATAAGAAGCCTGTTATCACAGACAGGACCAAACCCTGGCACCTGGCTTTACTGCTGCACCACTGTGCCACCCCCTATCATATCTATGTATGGTATATCTGATCTGATGTGGTATATATCAACTGATCTCATATGATATATTGGATCTATATCCTGCTGTACCTTTGACAGCCTTCTTTGCTGTGTTGCCTTCAAACATACCAAACCAACCCTCATGGACCTAATGCAGGCAAACGGGAGTAGTATAGCAGGACAAAATAAGGTTAGCTTAGACATGGTGGGCCGAAGGGCAGGTTATTAAACTGTGTGACTCTGACTCTGTGAGTAGTTTCTTTCGGTTGCTACGTGCTTATCGGTCCAAAAATGTTGGCTGCATGTACTTATAGGCTGCTTAATTTGCTGACTTTTTTTGTTTATAAATAGAAAATGATAATCCAAGGAGTATTAGAATAAATACATTTACTGAAACAGGGAAGAGTACCAACTTTCCACATTTACAGAACAAATAACCAAATGTTGAGTATACACCAACGCCTCTCCCATCACACATTTCCAGACCAGGGTGTTAACTGGCTTGATGCAAAGCTAGTCACAAGATTCATAAACCTTGCTTATTCTCATTGAACGTGGCTGGTGGCAATGGAATGCAATGTTAAGCATTGAATGTGGGGAGTAGGAGGTGATCCCTGATCCCAGCCGCCTGTTTAAATTACGTGAGAAACGTTCCACTTATGATCAATGCCCTTTCAAGCGGCAGGTGGACCTGTGCTCATAAACCCAAAGGGTAAATTACGGTTCAGGATCTACATTTCTGCAGGGATTGTGCTTTACAGTTGTTGGAGGCTCTTCAGCACGTTATTACTGGTGAATTGAGGCTTGAGGGTGCTCCAGTGGTGCAGAAGGGCGGCCACAGTGGTGCAGCGGCAGAGTTGCTGCCTTAGTGTCCCCAGGCCTCCTGGCCTGTAGCCATAGGCACAGAAACAGGCCCTTCGGCCCACCTTATTTATGCCGACCACATTGGCATTCTGGGCTGGTCCCATATTCCTGCATTTGGCCCATAGCCATCTAAACCCTTCCTATCTATGTATCTGGCCTCTCCCTTGCTCTCAAATTTAATATCTCCACCATTGGAGTATCCCAATTGCCAAAACTATCTCTCTTTTTGACAAACCACTTCATACTTTCTGCAAACGTTTTGATCACTTCTGATGTTGTTTGGTGTTAAATTATTCAGAACATCCATTGGTATAAGGTACCTTGGGGAAACCTGCACAGAATAGCCTGCAGAAACATATTGTTACTTTTCCTCTCACTGGTTGAAGCAATATTTGGGTTTAAAGAGGTAACGCTGACTTTTACATTTGTTGCACCTTTAGTTTAGTTTAGAGAAACAGGCCCATTGGCCCACCGAGTCCACGCCGACCAACGATCCCCGCACACTGACACTATCCTACACATTAGGGACAATTTCCAATTTTACCGAAGCAAATTAATTGACAAACCTGTGCTTCTTTGGAGTGTGGGATGAAACCGGAGCGCCTGGAGAAAATCCACGTGATCACAGGGAGAACGTGCAAACTTCTTACAGATGGCACTCATAGTCAGGATCAACCCCGGGACTTTGCCATTGTAAGGCAGCAACTCTACCGCTGTGCACCATGTTGCTATATGACACTGTAGGTGGCTATCACTGGAAACTCTGGCATTTATGAAGCCTATAAACCAGGGCGACCTTCTCCTACAAATTACATTCATGAACCTGATGAATTTTAAAACAATCTGGTATGGTAGTTTCATTTGACATTACTGAGAATTACATCCTATAATAAAAAAACATTCTTGCCTGATTTAAGTAGTTGAGTTCAAGATGTCCCCTCTGCCTTGATGGAATTTGAACTCATGTCTCCGGATCAAATAGTCCAGAGAGCAATTCCTTCCTAAAACAGTTTCTTCCTCTCTTTTATCAGGCTGCCATTCCAACCTTGTTACTACACCATGGATTGTATAGTGACTGAACAACCATCTGTAAGTGTCTGGAATAATAGGTCAGCAGTCACTGTAAACACTCAGACTCAGGAACAGCTTCTTCCGAGGACAGGCACAAAGTGCTGGAGTAGCTCAGCTGGTCAGGCAGCATCTCTGGAGAACATGGATCGGTGACGTTCCATGTCGGGGCTCTTCTTCAGACTGATTGTAGTGGGGTAAAGTCATGAAATGATAAGTGATAGGAGTAGAATTAGGCCATTTGGCCCATCAAGTCTAACCTGCCGTTCAATCATGGCTGATCTATATATCCCTCCGAACCCTATTCTCCTGCCTTCTCCCCATAACCCATGGAAAAGCTGGAAAAGATATTGAGATATAGAGAAGCAAATTGTTGTTGTTCTACTTGTTCAGAGGCTGTAAGAAACAAATTGAAAACCACTTCTTGATATCCATCTTGGGATAAATCCAGGTGCCTCTGTATCTGACCAGGGGACAAACCATTGTCTCAACGCAGGACTATATCCAGAGGCCACATGGTAGTTACTGACAGTATTGTGCTGTTATAGATAGCAGACAGAGGAACCAAATACTCATGGTCTCTGGCTGTACTATTTAAATATAGTCCCTGGTAAATCTACACGCACTCCATGTGTTTTACTAAATATTACATTCATATTCAGGCATTCTGAAATCTTGCTCATTAAATATCTCTCTATCTGATCTTGCTTTTCAATCTGATTTTGGAGTTCTCATCTTTAATTCATTTCTCCCTCCACGGAATTATTTTCTACTTATTCTTTTCTCTCTGTATATTTTAATAATATTTGCGTTTTCCCTGTGCTCCTTTAAATCAAGCACAATGCCTAAACCTTGGATGTGTATGTATACTAGAGTTCAGAAGGTTGACTGGTCATTGAACTCAAGACCTTAGAGCAGGCTGGGAGAAAGCAGCTCTCTAGTGGAGGAAGTCTAGAACAAGGAATAGGATTCTGAATTTGAGAGAGACCCTTGAGGGGTGAAAGCAGGAGACTGGACTGGATTGGAGGAACAAGGAACTGCAGATGCTGGAACTTACAATGATTCAATGTTACTTTATTGTCGCATGTACCTGGGTCCAGTGAAATGCCTTGTTTTGCACACAACCCGGTAAAGTCATACAGTAGACCTCACCTTGGCAGTACACAAGTGTCGCCATGATTCTGGTGCTAACAAAGTTACAAAAGTTCACCAAACGGTCCTATCTTCTGCCAGCTCGTGGCAGCAGCCCCCCGCCGGGTCCCCCCTCATTCCCAGTGACCCCCCTCCCCCACCCCGCCTGGCCCCTCCCTAAGTCCTCGATGTCCCGCCGCTGGATAGCTCTCGACGGCCCTCCTCACTCTCTGACGGTTCACATATGCTCACGACTGTCCACCTCGTTCACGATGGTCAACCTACGCTCTCAGCAAAACACAAAGTGCTGAGGGAACTCAGCGGGTCAAGCTGCATCTGGCGAAGGAATAGACAGATGATGTTTCGAGTCAGCACCCTCCTTTAGACTTACTGCGTTGACTGCGAGATTGTGGGTTAGAACATCAAACATAGAGCAGTGCTGCCCAGCAGCATTCTAGTAACCCTCCACTAAACGCGTCACCTAGCAACTCCCCACACATTCAACAGCGCCAGATTCAGTAGTATTTGCACCTATATTTACACAAAAACACACTTGCCACCCACATGGGCCCCTGGAGTGATATCCCTTTCCTTGTTTAAGGTTTTCAAACCATTTCACCACAGTCTAGGATCCTTCCACTGCTGCACATTGGAGATCAGGATGTGGTGGAGACGACCCTCAAATGAGAGAAGGGATATCACCCCACAGGGCCACATTAATGGAAAGAATGCCGGGTAAAATGATATTTGTGACAACTAAGATACGACGCAAATGAATGTCGGAAGAATTTTTGCACAGTTCTTGTTTTGTAAATACTTTTTATCCTGAATAAAGTTTATTTTGATTAAAAAAATTGTTTTAAGGTGAGAGGAAGAAGGTTAAAACGAGATGTGTGGTGCAAGTTATTTACACATAGGTTGGTGGGTGCCTGGAATGTGCTGCCTTGGGTGGTGGTGGAGGCAGCAACAATAGTGACGCTTAAGAGACTTTTTCATAGGCACATGGATATGCAGAGAATGGAGGAATATGGGTCACGTGCAGGCAGAGGAGACTAGTTTAACTTGGCACTATGCTCAGCCAGGACATTGTGGGCTGAAGGGCCTGTTCCTGTGCTGCACTGTTCTATATTTAAAGCTGGTGAAGGCAAAGCAATCTATTTACACAGCAACAAAACAGCACATATTTCTGTTATAGACAGTAGGCTGAGGTTGGAGCCAGAAAATGCTGAAAGAAACCTGGCTAATAGATGAGCAGTAAATGGGACTGTCCATGGATCAAGTACACTCGCCCTACGAGGGATGGTCTCAATGTGCATGGCGTTACGTAAGGAGCAAGGGCCAGTAGGAGGGTGAACCGATGCAATGCCTCCAGCATCCTCAAGGTCGGCTGCAGGAGGCGGCCCTGGGACACGGAGGTGGCCGTGCGAGGAGAGGGACGTCGGATGGCGGGCCGATCCGGTCGAAGCCGATGGAGGGAGGCCCTGCAGGAGTCTGGGGCTTACCGGGAAGTGAAGAAACTAATGGTATCATATCATCATATCATATATATACAGCCGGAAACAGGCCTTTTCGGCCCTCCAAGTCCGTGCCGCCCAGCGATCCCCGTACATTAACACTATCCTACACCCACTAGGGACAATTTTTTACATTTACCCAGCCAATTAACCTGTTGGCCTTCATAACGAGAGGAGTTGAGTGTAGGAGCAAAGAGGTCCTTCTGCAGTTGTACAGGGCCCTGGTGAGACCACACCTGGACTATTGTGTGCAGTTTTGGTCTCCTAATTTGAGGAGGGACATTCTTGCTATTGAGGGAGTGCAGCGTAGGTTCACGAGGTTAATTCCCAGGATGGCGAGACTGTCATATGATGAAAGAATGGAGCGACTGGGCTTGTATTCACTGGAATTTAGGATGAGTGGGGATCTTATAGAAACGTAAAGTTATTAAGCGATTGGACACCAAATGCAGGAAACATGTTCCTGATGTTGGGGGAGTCCAGAATCAGGGGCCACAGTTTAAGAATAAGGGATAGGCCATTTAGAACTGAGATGAGGAAAAACTTTTTCACACAGAGAGTTGTGAATTTGTGGAATTCTCTGCCTCAGAAGGTAGTGGAGGCCGATTCACTGGATGCATTTAAAAGAGAGTTAGACAGAGCTCCTGGGGCTAGCGGCATCAAGGGGTATGGGGAGAAGGCAGGAACGGGGTACTGATTGTGGATGATCAGCCATGATCACATTGAATGGCTGTGCTGTCTCGAAGGGCCGAATGGCCTACCCCTACACCTATTGTCTATGTATCTATAACCGCTCCAGTGGACCGATCGCGTGGGTGGATCGGACTTTAGACCGTGGAAATGGTTCAAAACATGGCAGTGTCCGCATGAGTAAACATGCAAAAGGAATTTCACCTTGCAGTTGCACATGTCATAAATAAAACACCATTGAACCAGTGAACCAGTGAACCATTGTATCTTGATTAAAGGATCCTTCCAATCTGGTTTTGTCTCAATGATAAACCGCAGACCGCACACACTGAATCTTCCTGCGTTATCTATTAATGTGGCTTTATTTTTAAGCCAGGCATTTTTGTCAAAACTGCTTAATGATTTGAAAGTGTGAGCACAATCCAATAGCAGGTTGATATTGTTTAATTCCAAAAGTGACCGTGATAATTCCAAAGCTTGGGAACGTGTAATTAAACGCAGCAAAAATAAAGAGAGTGAACCAGCTGGACTTAATTATCACAATGCTCTGCAACATGTGACACATCTCACAGAGGCAGGAGGGCACGGCTCAGAGCACAGAACACAGAGCATCGAACATAGAGCATCGAACATAGAACATAGAACACAGAGCATCGAACATAGAGCATCGAACATAGAACATAGAGCATCGAACATAGAACATAGAGCATCGAACATAGAACATAGAGCATCAAACATAGAACATAGAGCATCGAACATAGAACATAGAGCATCGGACATAGAACATAGAACATCGAACATAGAACATCGAACACAGAATACAGAACATAGAGCATCGAACAGAACACAGAACATAGAGCATCGAACACACACAGAACATATAGCATTGAACACCGAACACAGAGCATAGAACATCGAACATAGAGCATAGAACATAGAACACAGAACATAGAGCACAGAACATAGAACATGGAACACAGAACATAGAGCACCGAACACAGAACATAGAGCATAGAACATAGAACACAGAACATAGAGCACAGAACATAGAACATGGAACACAGAACATAGAGCACCGAACACAGAACATAGAGCATTGAACATAGAACATCGAACACAGAGCATCGAACATAGAACATAGAGCATCGAACATAGAACATGAAATATAAAACATAGAACATGGAACATAGAACCATACAGAGCAGGAACTTTGGCCCACAATGTCTGTGCAGAACATGATGCCAGGTTAAACTGATCTCATCTGACCGTAATGATCCACATCCCTCTATTCCCTGCACTTCCATGTGCCTATCTAAAAGTCTCGTAAATGCCTCCACCACCATCCCTAGCAGCATTCCAAGCCCCCACACTCTCCCACCACCATCTCAATGACTCCATGTCTCTAATTCACTCTCTCTGCCAGTGATGACTGTGCCCAGGTCACAAGCTTTGGAATTCTCTCTCCTAAACCTCTCTACTCTCCACCTCTCTCTGATTCTTGAATTTACTCAGCAAATCCCACTCCTACAACCATTTCTCTGAATATCTCCAAACTCTTAACTACCCTGCGAAGTGGTTACGCAAGGGACCATAGATGCTGGAATCGTGAGCACAACACAAAACTCAGCAGGTCAGGCAACCTCTGTGGAGGGAATGGACAGGCGACGTTTCAGGTCGGGACCTTTCTCCAGAATCAAATGCTAAATAATACGTTTCTGATTCCGAAAATCTGAAATTCTAAAGAAGGGTCCCATCCCCCAAAAATGTGTGTTCAATTGTGTTCCTCTTCCCTTCTATTAGTTCATGAATTATAGAAGCAGAATTAGGCCATTTGGCCCATCAAGTCTACTCCGCCATTCAATCATGGCTGATCTATCTTTCCCTGTCAACTCCGTTCTCCTGCCTTCTCCCCATAACCCCTGACACCTATTATGAGACTTCTGAGCAATTCTTCCATAAGTTAGAGTACTGCCCAATTCACCTCTACCCCATTGTGGACATTGGACTTTGTTCCACAACTGATGCACGACATTGCTGAGAACTATATTCTGCATTCTGTATCTTCCACTTTGCTTTACGTATTGTACTTGAGTTTGACTTGATTGTATTTATGAAGAGTATTATCTGATCTGATTGGATAGCTTGCAAAACAAAGTTTTTCACTGTACCTCGATACATGTGAAAATAATAAACCTAAAGCTAAACCCTCCATAGATGCTGCCTGAATTGCTGTCAAGTGTTGATCAGTTGGACGAGAATGTTCCTTGTAGTTCACCACATGGGGAGAGTGAGCTCTGAGAATAAATGAAATAAAGCTCATTGTTACCCCAGGAACATTATTGGTTTAGTTTAGTTTAGTTTAGCTTAGTTTAGTTTGATTTAGTTTAGTTCAGTTCAGAGATACAGTGTAGAAACAGGCACTTCGGGCCACCGAGTCCATGTTGACCAGCGATCAACCTTACACTAGTTCTATCCTACACACTAGGACAAATTATAGAAGCCAATTAACCTACAAACCCGCACATCTTTGGAATGTGGGAGGAAACCGGAGCACCCGGAGAAAACCCACGTGGTCACAGGAAGAACATACAAACTCCCCGCAGACAGTACCCAAAGTCAGGATCAGTCATTGTGAGGCAGCGGCTCTACTGTTGCGCCACTATGCCGCCCCCTGCCCCACTGTGCTAGCGCACTGTGTTGTATCCAATGCACCGATGCTTAGCCTTATGCTTGCATGCTGGAGTGAACGGAAAGGATTGCTTTAGCTGCAACTAAAGCGTCCCTCTCTGATGACGGGAAACTTCCATCGGGTGTGACTGACATGTCGTGGCTAGGGACAAGTACATTGATCATCACAACATTCCCACTTTGCTGGGACCTACATGTGGATGAGTCATTAGTCGCTTTCTTCCCTTCAGTCCATGTGTGTCAGACAGTGACTGGCAGAGGCTGCTGTGACCACATTCAGCGCTGTGTACATGCCCACCCTCGACGGCATTGTGAAGCTCCTCACGTGCCCACGCCAGTGTTCTGGGTCAGTGGATCACAGCTTGACAAATAGTCCACATTTATCACAAACCCAGCTGATGGTGTTCAAGAAGTTTTTGACAGAGAGGTAGGCAGTGAAGAGAGGAAATATAGAACGTAGAACAGTACAGCATAGGATGTATGGGAAAAAAGACACAAGGTACTGGAGTAACTCAGCGGGTCAGACAGCATCTCAGGAGATCGATGGGTGATATTTTGGGTCAGGATCCTTCTTCATCCTCACCCAAATCATCACCTATCCATGTTCTCCAGACCAGTGCTCCCCATACACTAGCACTATCCTACACACTAGGGATAATGTACAATTTTACCAAACCCAATTAACCCAACAACTAACCCAAACCCAACAAACCTGTATGTCTTTTGGATGTGGGAGAAAACCGGGGCACTCGGGGAAAACCCACATGGTCACAGGGAGAACGTACAAACTCCATGTTCTAACAGAGTATATTGCTTTCGCCTCCGCCTTGCATGGTTTGCCGGGAAGAGTGCAAGTGTTTGTGCATCCATGCGTGAGTGATTGGAGATCTGTTTGCAGCTCAGTGGATGGAGTAATTGTCGGGATGATGAAGGGGACTGACACAGCCTGCCCATGCCTGCAACAGCTGCTCAATGCCTATCTTTACACGTGTTCAGAGGCTGCGATTTTGTCAGGCCAGTCACTAATCTGAAGAGCCATCAGTTTGAGAAATCTAGGCATGGTTTCTATTTGGGTAGCTTACAACCCAATGGTATTAAGATTGAATTGTCTAATTTTACGTAACCTCTCACAATTTTAGGTAACCCCCTTTCTCCGTCAAACCCCCCCCTCTCTCCACTCCCTGTGCCCCACCTGGACACACCTATTAATCCCCTCCACTCACCCCCTCACCTTCCTGTTACTTCCCTCCCTCTGGCTTTACAATCTGCAACTCTTCAAACCTGTCTCACACCTTCCTTCCTTTCTTATCTCTGGTCTATGTTCTAACCATCTGCCTATCAACACCCCCATCCCTCACCTATGCACACCTATTAACTACCATGCTTTTTGTTCTGCTTCACCCCTTTTCTAGCTTTCTTCACCCCCCCACAATCAGTCTGAAGAAGGGTCACAACCCAAAACATCACCTGTCCATGTTCTCCAAAGATGCTTCTTGACCCACTGAGTTACTCCAGCACTTTGTGTCTTTTTTTGTAAACCAGCATCTGCAGTTCTTTGTTTCTGCATGAGTGATATGTTTGCATCCAAGCAAGTGAGGAGAGGCAGAGAAGTCAAGATAAGTCTCCCGTTAATCTCTCCCTACTCCGTCCTGAGGTACCAACCTGCTTCAAGAAGACCACTATTATCCCAGTGCCGAAGAAAAGCAAGATCTCCTACATCAATGACTACTGTCCAGTGGCCTTGACATCCTCCACCGTGAAGTGTTGTGAGAGGCTGGTTATGGAATGCACTAAATCCAGCCTCTCAAGCAATCTTTGATCCACTGCAGTTTACCTACCGCCACAACAGATGCCATCTTCCACATTTATCCCTGGAACACCTGGATAAGGGAGACACCTATGTCACACTTCTATTCATAGACTGCAGCTCTGATTTTGGGTCGTGGCCCCAAGGGCTGGAGTAATTCAGGAAGGGTCCCAACCCGAAACATCATCCATCTTTTTCTCCAAAGATGCTGCCTGACCCGCTGAGTTACTCCAGCACTTTGTGTTTATCTGCAGAAAAATGGGACTAGCTTAGATGGGGCATCTTGGTCAGCATGGACAAGTTGGGCTGAAGGGCCTGCTTCCGTGCTGTATGACTCCATGACACTGTCTCTATGTCTCCAGGATGGTGCCACCTTGCCCATTTCACTGGGCTAGGGGTGCTAGTGCAACAAAAGTTTCTGTATTTCCCAACAACCAACATTTGAAGTGGGCCAGTCACTGCCAGGAGACCCAAATTGATTTCCATTTCTCAGATGTACAGCAAAGAGACGAGTCCCATTTTGATAGACTGATCTACACAATTACTATCACCGAGACCCAATGCAGACCAGAAAACGTCAGTCACTTCCAGAGGACAGGACACATTCATTTGTCTACATCACTTCAAAAGGGTGCAGACAATGCACAAAACATTCAAATAATTGGACAATTAATGCTCAAAGAAGCTCAGGTCGTGAACTTGAATGAGGTGAGGGGTGATTGGATGAGATGTGTCAGGTTATTATTCATTTAATTGGCTTTCTGCACACATTTGCAGAATTCCCTAATTTCTTATCCTGAGACTTAAAATACCAAGAGAACAGCAGCCTATTGAAACGCTGATCTCAGCACAGCACAGGACAGAGCCATTGAAGTGGAAGGTTTGCTTAAAGTTCTTCATTGTTTTAACAGTTTGCAAGAATGAAAAGTCTTAGCTTCTCCATACTTTCTTAAAACATCCCAAAGTGTTTTAGATTTTACTTTTCAAGATACAGCGTGCAAGCAGGCCCTTCAGCCCATCAGTTCTATCCTACACACAAGGGACAATTTACAGAAGCCAATTACCCTACCAACCTGCAGGACTTTGGAGTGTGAAAGGAAACTGGAGCTCCCGGAGAAACCCATGCGGTCACAGGATGAACATGCAAACTCCGTACAGACAGCACCCTTAGTCAGGATGGGTCATAGTCAGGATCGAATCCGGGTCATAGTCTCCAATAGTCCCTCCCCCACTCTCTCCCTCCCTCAATTTCCTCTTCGTCAGTCTGCCTCTTCCCTACCCTGTCCTTCCCCTCCTTTACTCTCTTATTCTGCCCCTTCATCATAGCCCCTTCGCCTCTCGGGTCCTTCACCAACTGCCCCAGTCCCTCCCCCAACTCTGTCCTCCACCACCTTGCTGTCGTTCCCCACCCATCCCCCTGCTCCCCTCATTACCCCTCCCATACTTTGCAGCTCCTTCCTTGCCCCACCCCTCACTGCCCCTCCCACACTCTGCTCCTCCACCCACTGTGTCACAACTCCTCAATGCCCCACACACTCTCCCCACACACTCTCCCCCTACACTGACCCCCATCCTCCCCCCACCCACGTCCTCTCATCCGGCACTGCTACCGTTACACCCCAGGGTAAACCCTGCCCGTGCCGAGCACAGGGCGTGCTTGCTGCCGACAACAAGGGAGAGTTGCATGAGCGGGGGCTGGGCTACTAAATCAGAACCGGCGCTCACTGCCTGCACCTCACTACATCTGTCGGAGCCAGTTCTATTTGGCAGCGTTAATCACAGCTCATAAACTCTCCACCACAGCCACACTTCCATCCTGACTCATGGAACAGATGATTTAGTGACCCGACTTTAATGGTTAGAAAGCGACGCAAAAAAGAGAAAGATAAATATAAGCTTTTATCGTGGGGGCTGTATGTTTAATAGTGTGCATCAATCAGGAGCTCAGGTCCTGCATCTCTGGTCAACTCTCTGCGCTCAGTCCGCCAAGTCCTGCTGGATCTTCCGGTTGCTCACCATTTTAACTCCCCTTCCCATTCCCACACTGACCTTTCTATCCCGGGTCTCCTCCCTTGCCAGAGTGAGGCCACAGGCAAACTGGAGGAACAGCACAGACTGGAGGAACACCTGTTAGGCGTAGCAGTAGCGTTGCTGCTTTACAGCGCCAGAGACCCAGGTTTGATCCTGACTATGGGTGTTGTCAGTACAGAGTCTGTACGTTCTCCCTGTGAGCACGTGGGTTTTCCCTGGGTGCTCCAGTTTCCACCTACTTTCCAAAGGTGTGCAGGTTTGTAGGTTACTTCTGTAAGTTGCCCCGAGTGTTTACTTTAGTCAAGTTTAGATATATAGCACGGAAACAGGCCCTTCCACCCACTGAGTCTGCACCGACCAGCGATCCTCTTCATATTAACATTATCCTACACACACAAGGGACAATTTTTCGATTTACCAAGCCAATTAATCTACATATCTGTACGCCTTTGGAGTGTGGGAGAAAACCAAATATCTGGGGGGAAACCCACGTGGAGAGTGGGAGAACGACCAGACAGCACCCGTAGTTGGGATTAGACCCGGGTCTGCGGTGCTCCATGCAGCAACTCTACCGCTGTGCCACCGTGAGTGTGTTGGATAGATTGGTGTACGGGTGATCGCTGGTCGGCACTGACTCGTTGGGTTGATGGGCCTGCTTCCATACAGTATCTAAACTGAACTAAACTAAATCGCACCCTACCAGAGATATTCCATTGTCCAATCTGTCAATCTCCCACCCTCTCAGCAGCTTAAAACAGATTTGGTTTTTTCCCCGTTTGGATGAAGTGTCTCCAGTCTGAACCTTTACCTATTTCCAGTGCTTATTTTGTAGACAGAAATGATTGGGTTAGCACATGACGAGCATTTGACGGCACCGTGCCTGGACAAGCTGGAGTTTAGAATGATGAGGGGGGGACTTCATTGAAACTTATCATACAATTAAAGGCCTGGATAGAGTGGATGTGGAGAGTAAGTGGAGAGGATTTTTCCACTTGTGGGAGAGTCGTGGACCTGAGGGCACAGCCTCAGAATAGAATGATTCTTTTAGAAAGGTGAGGAGAAATTTCTTTAGTCAGAGGGTGGTGAATCTGTGGAACTTATCGCAGATTCTTGATTAGTAAGGGTGTCAGCAGTTATGGAGAGAAGGCAGGTGGATGGGGTTGAGAGGGAAAGATAGATCAGTCAAGATGGAATGGCGGAGTAGACTTGATGGGCCGAATGGCCTAATTCTGCTCCCTTAACATGAACTTATGAACAAAAGGTTGCCGGTATACAAATAAGTCCTTGCTGTTGGTGTCTGTGGCAAATTAGAGTCCTAAACATGCTTAAACTGTTTAGGGGCCTGACCATCTAATTTAGTTAACACATTTTATTTTTTAGCCTTTTGTAATATGAAAAACTCTAAAAAGTTGGAAATCTAGTTTTGAACTTTTTAGAAGTGCCAGTACAAGCACGTATTGTCACCCCAAAACAAGAAAGGATCCTGACTCAAAACGTCACCTATCCATGTTCTCCAGAGATGCTGCCTGATCTGCTGAGTTACTCCAGCACTTTTGTGTAAATCAGCATCTGCAGTTCCTTGTTTCCATCAAAGCAGCCCAGACCATCACACAAACCAACCTCCCTTCCATCGACTCCATCTACACTTCACACTACCTCGGCAAGGCCACCAGCATAATCAAGGACCAGTCTCACCCCGATCACTTCCTCTTCTCCCCTCTCCCATCAGGCAAGAGATACAGAAATGTGAAAACGTATAGCTCCAGATTCAGGGACAGTTTCTTTCCAGCTGTTGTCAGGCAACTGAACCATCCTCCTCTCACCAACTAGAGAACGGCCCTGATCTATCACCTACCTCAGTGGAGACCTCTTTAATTGGATTTTACTGGTCTTTATCTTGCACTAAATGTTATTCCCTTTATCATGTACCATCTGTACACTGACTAGTTTTTCCATTGAGTGGTTAGCATGTAACAAAAAGCTTTTCACTGTACCTAGGTACACGTTACAATAAACTAAACTAAAAAAATGGGGAAAAAAAACTGCCCTGCCTGTTCCCGCATAGATGCTGCCTAACTTTCTGAATGTTTCCAGCATTTTTCTCTGGAACATTCAGTAGGTCAGGTAGCATCTACGGGGAGAGAAATAGGCAGCGCTTTTTTGTGACAGAATGCCCCGGCAGTTGTAAAAAGTGCAAAACTGGATTTCTATTTAGAATCTGCATTTTAATTTTTTTTAAATTTTATTGTTTGATGGTTTCAAAACAAATATTAAAACAAATGCTTTTAAAAATAATTATTGTCTATCTGACATGGAAATATATTGCTGGTTCTCCATCATCATTGATCCCAAACTCTGGTACTGCCTCCCCAGACACAGTGTGGGCAGTTTCACCAGAAGGACTGCAGTGGTTCAAGAAGGCAATACATCACCACAATGATTGTTGGCATTGCCAGCAACACCCACATCCAATAATGAAAAAAGAGAAAAGAAAATTGGAGGAACTAACATTTGCTCATCGAGTTGTGCAGCACGGACACGGGCCCTCTGGCCCAACTTGCCCATGTTGATCAAAATGACCAAGTATCAAACAATGACTATCTCAACAAGAGGGAATTTAAACATCAATACCATGACATTAACCATTCTGATGATGGAGTCAGGAGGGAAACAAACCTTTGTGCCAACTCGTCTATGTCAACTAAGTTGGCATTCTACCATTTGCCTGCATTTGGTCCATATTCCACTAAAACCTTCATATCCACACATCAAATATCTTTTGAAGGTCGTAATTTATTTGCTTCCACAGCTTCCTCTGGCAGCTTATTCCAGATACGGGCCACACTCTGGGTCCCTCTTAAATTGCTCCCCTCTCACCTTAAGTCTGTGCCCTCTAGTTTTAGAATCCGCTACCCTGAGAAAAAGACTGTGAGCATTGACTTGATCCATGCCCCTCATGATCTTGTACACCTCAATAAGGTCACCCCTCAGCCTCCTGCACTCCAAAGAAAAAAGTCCCAGCCTATCCCCTTGCCTCAAGCCCACAAGCCCAGGTAACATCCTGTGAATCTCTTCTGCACCCTTTCCAACTTAATGACATCCTTCCTGTAACTGGGCAACAAATACTAAAAATACTCCAAGTGTGGCCTCACCAACCACCTGTACAGCTGCGTGATGATATCTCCTCTATTGTACTCAGTACCCTTCTGAGTGAAGGCAAGCGTGCCAAATGTCTTCTTCACCACCCTGTCCATCCGGCTCATCTCTTTCAGGGAACCATGTACCTGTACTTCCAGATCCCACTGTTCTACCACACTGGCCAGGTCTCAACCATTTAGTGTGCAAGTTCTGTCTAGAACCCAAAATGTTAACTGTTTCTCTTTTCACAGACGCTGCCTGACCTGCTATTGGTTCCCGTCCAGCTTCCTCTTGTAAACGGGATATGGAATATTAGATCCAAGGGGATATGAGCAGATTTAGGCCTCGAGTTTGGTCAGCTCTTTCTTTTTAGTGATACTAATTACTTGATGTTCCTCAGTGTAATTAGATTCTTGGTTCCCCTCCATTTCTGCTGATGTTAATGTGTTTTTTTTTTAATGTGAAAATTGATGCACTAATATTTGTTTAATGCCTCAGCCATATTTTTAATTCCCCATGAAAATTTTGTCTGCTGCTATTTCTAAGGCAGGCACATTTGCTTTTACTACTACTTTTTTTTACTGTTTCGCAGTTACATAGAATACAGAATACAGGATGGCACAGTGGTGCAGTAGTAGAGTTGCTGCCTTACAGCACCGGAGACCCGGGTTCAATCCTGTCGTCGGGTGCTGTCTGTGTTGAGTTTGCACATTCTCCCTGTGACTGCGTGGTTTCCTTTGGGTGCTCCGGTTTCCTCCCACATCCCAAAGATATATGGGTTTGTAGGTTAATTGGCTTCTGTAAATTCCCCCTAGTGTGTTGGATTTGAAATTGGGATTGCATAGAACTAGTGTACATGGGTGATTGTTGGTCAGCGCGGACCCGGTGGGCTGAAGGCCCTGTTTCCCGTTGTATCTCCAAAATGAAAAGAACACGGTACAGTTCAGCAAAGAAACAGGCCCTTCAGCCCACAATGTCTGTGCTGAACATCATTAAACTAATCTTAGCCTGCACATGATCCATATCCCTCCATTCTCTGCCTCACTAAAGGCTTCAGAATTTTAAAAATGTATTTCATGCTAATTTATCATCTCAGTTTATTTATTTATCCTTTGCTGCTTCATCACAAGTTCACAAGTTATAGGAGAAGAATTAGGCCATTCGGCCCATCGAGTCCACTCTGCCATTCAATCAATGCTGATCTCTGCATGGCTGATTTCTTCTTAAAGCAGTCCCCTTTCCCCTGGCTTCCTACTAACCTCTGAAACAGTATCTAACTCTACCCTTAATCTTCTAATGCCCGTCCAACGTTGGTCAGCCACGGGTGGATCACGTTCCTTGCGGGAATTACACTTCTCAAGAGGAGGTGCAAAATCTTGAGATATGGAATAGTAGATCCAGGAAATAGACGTTTGCACTTCTTTGAGACGTGGGAGGAAACCGGAGCACCGGAGAAAACGCACGCAGTCACAGGGAGAATGTGCAAACTCCACACAGTGGGGCAGTGGCTCCACTGGTTGCACTACTGGTGTAAGGCAGGTGCGATTTCTGCAGCGTGGCAGGCCGGGAGAAGCCTGGTGTTGGAGTCACTCAGCCAGTTGCAGTCGGTGTCACCACCGGGATCTGACGCTTCATTGACAATCATAACGTGACATCTAAAATGCTGGGCCACCAGTTGCCATGGCAATGACATTTCCTTAGTGCTATGTTGGTGCTATGCTCCCTTTACCTCCAATCGCTGATGGGATCTCAATAACATCTTGTGAGAGTCTTTGACACAAACCGAAAGTTACTCTTTGTCTGGTGACTTTTTTTTGTTAACCAAAAATACATTTATTCAATTATTTACAAAAATAATATGTACAAAACAAACAATAGCACCACACCCACCACCAATTACAAAAATTACCAAATATTCTAAATATAAAATATAAAATAACGATATTACAATCCTGGTCTAGGATGCATTCAACACTCTGTGGTGCCCAGCGGTCCCGGGAATCCCCCATGGTACCCGTGGACACGGCATCTTCCTTTTTGAGGGACTTCCCGGCACGGACATAACCCCTGGAAAAGGGGCAGGCAGTCGGCTCGGGCAGAGCCCTCTTCTGCCTGGCGCCATGACCCACGCCAGCTTGGCCAGGCCCAGGAGCAAATCAACCAGGACAACCTCTGCTCTACTCCTACGCACAGGATGTCCAAAGGTGAGCATGGTCATGATGAAGTGCAGCCAGAATGCAAGGAGCAGCCCCTTCAAATACTCAAACGAGGGGCTGAAAACCTCACACCCTCCATAGACATGGAACACAGGCTTTTCCAGTCCGCAGAAGTGGCAAGGTGGCTGGCGAGTCTGTGAACCGGCTCAGGAATTGGTTGCATGGGACTCCTCGGTGTAATACCCTCCACCCCAGGTGTCCGATGTAAAGGGAAAGAATCCTTGCAAAGAGGGACCTCCACTGGGGGGCCCTCTCACGACTGGCTGGCACAACGGACCACCATGTCATGTCTGGGCGGTGGACCAGGGCGAGGAAGTGTAGGGTGTGGAGGAAGAGTCCATACATGAGGAGCCTCCCTGCATCCCTGAGGGGGATAAAAGGTCTTGAGGAAAGACGGCTTAGGTTGTGTGGGCACAGCTCCCACAAAGGATTCTGGGGCCTTTGTCCAACGAGTACTACCAGCTGAGCGGGGGTTAGGTCAGCCGGAACTACTCCACAGAGTCGAGCCTTCCGGACACCTGGTGGGTGGGACAAGGCCCGGCCGCTCACAACCAAGCCATTGCCCTCTGCCAGTGGAGGGGGGGCCATGGTCGATGGCAACCAAGTTCCAGACTCTGAGCGGGTCCCGGTAGAAGCTGGGCATCCTCTGCAGGACAGCACGGCTGACACCCACCACCGGTAACCACGTATCTCCTTGAAGCCCCGTTGGAAAAGGAACACCGCCCGCACATGCCACCTGGGAGGACGCTCAGCGTGCAGGTATCTCTGCAGGGTCCTGAGGTGGAGAGCTACCACCTGCTGCAAACACACACCAGCGACTGACCACCCTCCTCGATCGGAAGAAACAGGACCGCCGCAGAGACCCAGTGCCTTCCGTTGCCCCAGAAGAAGTCCACCAACCTCCTCTGGATGATCCCAGCAAAGGTAGCTGGTCGGACCAAAGCCATCAACCGATACCAGAGCATGGAGGCCACCAGTTGGTTTATGACCAGCACGCTGCCCTGGTAGTAAAGCACTCTGAGGAGACCCGACCAGCGCCCCAGCCGGGAAACGAATTTCATTTCTAGGTCCTGCCAGTTTGCCCCGGTGGAGGAACTTACACTCATAATATATGGACAAGCAGTTAAATGTCCAGCGCTATGAGCCAAGTCCTGGTAAATGGCAATAATAGGGATGGTTGGCGTGGACATGTGTAGGAAGGAACTGCAGATGCTGGTTCAAACTGAAGATAGACACAAAAAGCTGGAGTAACTCAGCATCTGTAGTTTCTTGTGTCTCCCTTAATCCCGCTGTGTAGAATGATTAAAGTGCTGTAAAATTGGACTATTACATTGATTGATAGTTGCCAATGACTGGGTTGAGCGGAAGAAATTATCAATTAAGGAGAGAGGCGTTAGTGCAAGGAGAGTTGGCCCTTACATCAGTTCTGGCAAACTCTATCCTGACTGTTCAATAGGTGATCAGTGAACACCAAGGAACAAACACTATTGGTGGGAAAATTGGTGCCTGACGGTGCCAGACACCCAGGTTCCATCCTGACCTCAGGTGCTATCTGTGCGGAGTTTGCATGTTCTCCTTGTGACAGTGTGGGTTTTGCCCCGCGTGTTCCAGTTTCCTCTCACATCCCGGAGGTTTGTAGGTTAAATGGCCTTCTGTAAATTGCCCCGAGTGTGTAGCAAGTGGATGAGACAGTGGGATACCTGTGAACGGGATATCGATGGTCGGTGTGGACTCGGTGGACTAAAGGGCTGTTTCCATTCTCTATCTCGAAACTAAACTAAACTGTTGTTTGGAGTTGGGAACCATCAGAATACATATACATTTTATTATATATATACATTATAAATTGTAAATTATCCTTAGTGTTTAGGATAGTGCTAGTGTATGGGGTGGTCGCTGTTCAATGCAGACTCGGTGGGCCGAAGGACCTGTTTCCACACTGGTTCCACACTATAACTGATTCCAAACCGCACTCCTGCCCAATTTTAGGTCGTTCTGCAAGAGGAAGAATTCTCTGTGCATCCATGCTTGATGAAATCACACACAAAGTCGAAGGAAGAAAAGTTTGGAGCAGAAGATACTTAGTTAAACCTTCAAATTACACGGGGACATTACAGCGCGACCAGGGACAGTACTGGGCCGATATCCGCAGGGATAATCATCCATCACGCCTCCTGTGTTTTTGCTCAGTAAGAGCTATTTACTTGGCTGAAAGTGGCTTCTCGAGAATGGGGGTGGAGGGTGTCAGAG